>NW_022750884.1:119519-147268 GCF_011630105.1 Anneissia japonica
GAGATCACAAAGATGCAAATTGTGAGTTTTAAGCTCCTTCTTAAAAGTAGCCAATGAAGGAGACTCGCGAATATGAGCAGACAGATCATTCAACAGTTTGTGAATTAATAGCAGTTTAACAGTTTATTAATTAATAAACATATTTGAACATGAATATATATCAAATCAAATCCTTCAATTAGATGAAGGATTTCATTTACATCAATATAAATCAAATCCTTTCATTTAAGTATGTATTTTCATTCTTAGTTCAATAAACTTATTTTTATATTTTGTGTTTTCTTAGCTCTGGAATCATGCAAAAGACGTTTAGTATCAATGAACCTTCCGACAATACAGATGTTATCTACCTTATGACGTATGCATGCTAACTAAAGTGAGTGTGACGTCACCAAAAAATGAATATTTTCTATCATAACCAAAATATTAATAACTACAAAGTTTCTGGGCGTAAATTCCCTTAATATGAACGAAGGGTTGCTCAATCTCCTTGCCATACAAATTACAGCTCCTACTGACGTCTCAGTCGAGAAATACGGGTAGCTGAAGTTTTTCTCGCAAATCTGACTACAAAACCATATCCAAATTCACGTTCCACTTCTGAGCCTGTGTTGTGCTTCGCACACGCCGCTGAGGGCGGCGTTCCGGGAACCCTGCGTCTAGGCCTAGCTTAGGCCTCGTGTTTTTGTGGAAAGTTAGATAGTCGTTATGTACCCGACAGTCGGCTGCCTTTATATCCTCACTTGTCTTCAATTTGCATTCAAAGGGTACATTGCTGCATAGCCAACTGTCGGGGATATAGTACCTTCATATGACTACTCATACACAACAGAAAAAAACGTCGCATGGAGTTAGTGAAAAATGGAGATCTAAATGAAAAAACGATGTATTTCAGCAAGTATTAAAACCTTTTTGTTTTATTTTAGGCCTTCTACAAAATACCTATGCCACAGCAGTTGATTTTTTTTGCCGTAAAACCAAAATAGTTTCATACATGCCGACTTGCCGATCGGTTTGCGTGAGCCCTGACTGAACTCTGCAGAAACTTCACATCGAACTTCGCAGTCGCATCGCGAGGTAAAACAAAATGTCGGAAAACTTTTTCTTTGACGCATGCGCATTCGCATAAATGTCTACACACAACCAGGGTTGCCATTTGGCCTTTTTTATGGCCAGATTCCTCAAATCTGGCCGTATAAAAATTTGCCTGGCCGTAACGTTTGAAAAGTCACGGCCAAAATATATTTGGCCGAATTTTTAAAAAAATTTACATTTTTTTTCAATAGGCCTATAGGCCTAATATAACGTAGACTTGTTTTGGATATGTTGTTTTTGTTAGCTTAAATTCGATATTTGATTCTAATCATGTAGGCCTACCTTTGTTTGTATTGCACTAAACGCTTAATCTATACTAGATCTGTTATCCGGACCCCTTTAGCCGATTGGACGTAAGAGAGTTTATTTAAAAGATAACAGTTACATTTAATAATTGTTCGGATGAAATATTATTATTTTATATGAAGTTTATCCTCGTTTAAGCTTTATGAAGACAGTTTAATGCAAGTTTGTACCATATATTGTGTGTGTTTGCATATGTTCCATCCTAGTGGTTCTATCTTTTTGGAATCAATTTTAAATATAAATTAAATACTGTACTTTAATTAATTTATTATTGCCCATTTGAACTGTATAGGCCTAGGTGCTGCAGTGTTCTTTATGTAGAACTCGATGATCATCATGAAAAGAAAAATTGATCGCCCAAACGCATCAGAGGTTATTTTCGGGCGTCTAGAAAGCAAACATTTCTCCAAGACGGTGTTATCTTTTTCGGCCACGGCCCCTCCTACTCTCGGACATCTGTGGATTCGCCCCTGAATTGGCCTACATGCCAGCAACTAACTAAAGAACATAGGCTATTTATAATGATGTAGCTGGGCATGTATTTTATGGTGATAATTAAAAATGAAAAACAGTGAAATTTTAACATTGTTCTGTGTATATCATTTGAATTTCTTATAATTTCTAACGAATGACTGATTTTCGTGTAATTATGTACCCACTTTTGTCTTCTAGTCGGATTAAAATCTGGCCGAATTTTGGCCGGTATTGAAAAAAGTTTGGCCGAATTTGGCCGTGAGATGGCGTGTGTCTGGCCGTGAAGACTGTCGACTATCTGGCAACCCTGACACACACACGCATACACACAATAAAAAACAAAGGAAAAACAGTGAAGAGTGATTACAATAGTTCCTATTGCATTACATGCATAGGAACTAAAAAGTACATCTAGGCTATAGCTGGAATCGTGTTAATTTAATTGCTGCGAAGCAGCCAATTCATATTCTTGACAGCAATTTGACCTCTGAAAGGTCATTGTTTGTCAAAAAAACAAGGGCCTAAGACGACTGAAAAGCGGAGTTTCTTTCTTTCGTTCTGCCGGGTAAAATCAATTACTTTAGGCGACGTTTGTAGACTACTCTAGGCCTAGACTAGCTAGGATAGTATAGGCCTAGCCTTGAAGGGACGAAGGTCTCAATGAAAAACAACGTCGCTCCTTGATAGCTAACATTGTCTATTTAACATCACAATAATTCATTATTATTACACTTCCTAGACCATGCAGTCTTCAAAATGAAAATTGTAACCTTTGGTAATCAACTACATTTTCCACATACATAGAAATTTTTGAAACTTTATTAAAAAAAACCTAAACCATAATTCACCTATAGACACTTTTTGACAAAAATGAAAAATTACGACCTTGTTAACCAATGAGAAGTGTTCTAATATAGACAATGGGTCGTGGCTCATATTATTTGTTATATTTTTATTATTCATTATTTTCACTTGACTCGCATAAATAATTTTGTTCGAAGAACATTTATGTGCAGTTGTACTTCGCGGCACTTCACTTGCAATTTGCAATTTCTAGTCTTATATTAATGGTGACATTATTTTTAATGATAAATTAGTTAATGTGTTTGTGTTTATACATAACTTTATGTTCATTCCGTTTCTTTAAACACAAGGGTCTGTTTTTAGCTCTATGTATGAATCGCTTGATATTGAGATGCAGAGCAGGGGAGTGTGCATTCGATAACCATCACTGGTGTTTACGTTATGGTGCTCGATCGATCCAACTCGAACTCTGTCCCAATTATCCATAGTACAAGCCCTTAGTTCTATTCGAATCCGAGTTAATTTTGACACTAAATTAGCTCTACATTTGGTAGATTAAATTACATCGTACACTTTCCATCAAAAAGACCGTTAAATAGTTAAATGTGAAAGGTAACCGCGTCCATGCATGCCTTAACACATTGGCTATTCGTTTCAATTCTTTTGTTAACTGCATAAATCAAAACAGGATCCTGAATCACCTTCACTGTTGTTATTATTTATTAGGATAATATGCTTCTGAAAACAGCCCGGTTAAAGGTGTTGTCAAGTCAGTATTATATTACTCGACTATGTTTTCCAAGTGGAATACACTTTTGTATTGAGCAGGTTTTATAACTGCCTACAGTCTGTAATATTGTATTTATGTTAAACCGGATGAGTGAGGTTCACAGACTTTGTGTTATAGTGATTGCGTTCGCTTTTGTGTTCCTGCCAACTCATTCAATTTATTGTACTTGTATTGTATATGTATTCCACCATTGTATTGTACTTTTTTTTTTGGCGAATAAAGAATAAGAATAAGAATATTATTTATCTTTTCCTTTTTTGTATTTGTTATGGAGGAAATTCCGAATATAAAAGTTGATTGAAAAGATTGATTGATTGATTACACGGAATTTGACACTCGGCGTTATGAATCCGTCGAAATTAGCCTGGTAAAAATAGTCATAGATATAGATATGGAATAGTTCCAATACGTGTGAGCGTTTCTGTCAGTTATATGAAAGTGCCAAGGGGTTAGATCTGCACGTGTAGGTCTATTGGGTATGACACTCGCCTTAATAGCGAGAGGTTGCAAGGTCGATCCCGCTAGAGACAATATTTTTCGTACAACTGAATAAAGGAACTTTTCGTTATAGGGCTATGCTTGATACGATTAAAAAATCTTGTTTCTATTCGAGCACTGTTATTATTATTTATCCATTTGTTTATATTGCGTTTACGGGGCTATACAGCAAACCAAATTTGAATATAGTCGAACAGACACTTTTACAATGACACAATCATTTCACAGGCGATAACAATCGTTTAATTTTACAATGCAATAAATACAAATTAATTTTTATAATATTTACAAACACGTTTTCAAAGTTAAGTTTGAAGTATGTTGTTATATGGAAAACCCGTATTCATTTTCACACACTAACACAGCCAAATAAAATAAGCAAGTCTTGTTAAATGAAACATCAAATTATATGAACGATTGTAAACAAGTTCACATGAAGTTAATTAATCAGTTTAAATTCAATATTTTTTCTAGAAATTCTTTGGTATAGAGTAATTAAATTTTTAAAATAAATACAGAATCATCACATCCTTCAACTGATAATCTAAATATTATATGAAAGACTTTTGTTTATATACAATATTCATATTTGGTTATCGGTTATCTCTTAATATTATATTTTTTATCATATATTCGAAGGTCACTCACAAAAGAGTCTGGTTTTTAATAATGAATGATATTAAAATGTTTTTGTTATTCAACACTTGTTCGTCATAAGTTATTCCAAACAGAATATACCGGAAGTAGTTGTTGTTTTTCTTTTTTTTTTGGTTACTGCTAGCAATCGTAATCGCATACTAATTCTTGAATAAAAGCATAGACCATAAATAGTATATACATCATCACAAAACTGAATCCTACGACCTTGTTGAGCCTGAATCGAACACTAAAAAATACCACTAGTGTTATGAAGAGAATAAGCAGCAATGCGAATCCAAATTTTGCGTGCGGAGTGATGACCATCTCATTATTCTGATACATAGCCTATAATAACAAAACATAAAATGAAAAAAAAAAACAAACAAACAAAAAAACAACAATATTAATAATAACAAATATTATTATTGTGAATATATAAAGTACCTTCTTACGTATGGCAGGTAATACAAATTGTTTCCAAAAATCAACAAAAAATATGTGATTTCATTTCAAAATATATTCATCTTTGTATTTTCATCAAAACACACGTATCAGAGTGTATTTGAACAATTGGATAATAAAACATAAATCTGACACTTATTGAGCACCAGAGTAAGCTATAATTATAATTTCAAATTGGTAATAAAATATGTCATCACTTATATTGAAGCTCAATTGAATATAGCAATTGTACTTTTATGTATCTGTTTCACACCAACATATTTCTGTTGAACGGGGAAACTACGGGTGCTCCAAAGAGATTCGAATCCGGGACGTTTTGCTGTCTAAGCAAACACCAACTTGAATTCGTTGGGTATTCCCGTTAAAGCAATCGATCTTTTGCGCAAGTGTAGTTGAGCAGCACTAGTTCACGATGCGTCGCTAATAAATGTGATAAACCTTCATTTTAGGCATTAGGACGACAAGACGGGATCTTCAAGAAGATATTTTATAATAATATATATAAGTTTACTGGTTGAAAGTGATGGATAAGAAAAAGTACCCTCAACTTTTCATTTGTATATTACTTCAAGAGTTAGATGTTAGATTAATAATGGCAGGTAAAACAACAAGACTGCTCACTTAATAAATGTTTTTGTTTTTTTAAATGAGTAGTTAGTCACAACGAATCTTTGCCGAATTTGGACTCAATCAAGTAGTGCTGTTGTTGTTGATGTTCCTGTTGCTGCTGCTGCTGCGTTGTTGTTGTTGTTGTTATATTTACGTTTAAGGTATTGTTGTAAACCTACCATTTCGGTGTCACTAAGGAGCTGCAGTGCCTCTCCCTTATCGATGATGATTTTGATGAGGAATGGGAGTCCAAGGCCTAGGTTAATATCAAATACGTTTGATCCTATTGCGTTTGACACTGCCATGTCGCCAAAACCATCACGAGCCACAAGGATTGAACTGAGCGCGTCCTGCAACAAACATTATCATCATCAATCATCACCCCTTCATGTCAATACCCAACCCTAGATACACCACTGTCTTTAACTTTACTCAAATATATCCATCTTCATTATTAATTCTGTTTTAGTTATAAGAAAGTTAGTCGTAAAATATACATAATATTTCATATTTCTTAGACATGCATAAATACATTAATTTGTATGTTAACATTTTACGCACTGAAGTTCAGTGCACAATAACACCTTTTGGGACAAATACGTCATTTGTCCATATATGGGCATTATGAAGTCATGAGTCACAATCAACACAAGGGCAAATCACATGTACTTAGCACATGACTTGGTAGTATGAACAGAGCTGTAGATGAGGTGTTGATAACTCAGAGAGCATTGATCGAGAAAACGCTGTTTCGCATAATATTTTACTCCGTAATGCAATTCAATGTTAACATTAAGCTTAAAGAAAGTACATTCGCAAATGCAAACAGTCTTAACATCGCTAACTACAGCCTTAACATCGGCGCCGGTTCCAGACGCTCCTCGCCAAGGGTGCGGTTTGTAGAACCAAGTCTTCTCGAATAAGGACTTCAAATGGTGATCCAGTGGGTGTACGGTAAGAATGGCCCCGGAAAAAATGGCCCCGGAAATAAAGGCCCCGGAAAAAATGGCCCCGGTAAAAATGGCCCCATATGACAGGTAGGTAAAAATGGCCCCAATAATCAAATTCTGTATTAAAACTGATTTTCTTGATTCAATATATGCACTTTTTTATCTTAAATAATTTAGTTATTAAAAGGAATCTAACATCAAACAAATTGCCATTTACATTTTACTTTTTGCAAGAATTAACATTCAATGATAAAATATTCAAAGATAAATAAAATTCAATGATAAAATATTCAAAGATACCCTCCTAATTTCACAAAAGAGTGGGTTTTTTTCCAAACAAATACATCCTGCCTAATATTGTGTGTTTAGATTAGATCTTTTGCTTTAACTTTGGAAATTGAGATCATTTTAAATACTATTTCTGTATAAACTAAATATTTTTTTTTCATATTACTGTAAACCTAATGGGTTTTGATAAATTTACTCTGCACTACGGAATTTCCAATAAAAAAGAAAATTAATTAAAAAGACCATAAATTAAAAATAAGTAAGGCATAACATATTTTTAATCTATGTTAAAGCATAACTATTTTTACATAATGAAATTTAGTAAATCAAATTATTATTTGTGGCTTTTATTTATTAAATCAATTAAGAACATAATCTCAAAACAAAATTTAATGACAAGAAAGATCGACATTTCGGGTCCACCATGGAACCATTCTCAAGATCAAGTAAATTGAAAAAACTAAAAACAAAAATACCAAGCAGTGACAGGAAGTAAGTAATTAATTTACATATCAATAGGGCCTACTGTGTGGAGCCACAGTGAAGCTAAGCAATAATTAGCCCTTCTTAGCAGATTAACTAGATAAACAGTTTGGCTCTGACTGAATCAGTTTGTTTGTTAAGTGTAGGTTTCAGTTCTTTGATCCAAAGCATTTCTTTAAATAAACAATTAAACTTGGATTTGCACTTAGATAAAACCTTGAAATAATTAACAGTTTCAGTAGCACTAATATAATGATCTTTTAAATGTTGTACTATGTTACCTTTACTGTGCATAATCATTTCTTATTTAAAATAGAATTATTTAATCAATCAAAAAATATATTACCAAATTTTTCATTGGGGCCATTTTTACCTACCTGTCTTATGGGGCCATTTTTACCGGGGCCTTTTTTTCCAGGGCCATTTTTTCCGGGGCCATTTTTTCTGGGGCCATTTTTTCCGGGGCCATTCTTACCTACATTCATCCAGTGTACACATCTGGCTCGTGTGCACCCATTGCATCTTTCGGAAGAGTAGGGGGTTACCCCGAAGCTATGGTTCAATTCAGCCCCTGTCGTTGTGGAATAATATGAGCATGTAGCGCTTCTTTACGGCTAGGTAGTCACGGACCACGCCCATAAGCAATTCAGCACATTGACGCTGCGAGTTATGGGTTATTTTCCTACCTTTACCTTTATCCTGTTCGTCATTCATACGAATATTTTCGCATGGACAATTTTGGGCTGCGAATATCTCATTTATTAGAAAAAAACAATATAAGTTTACTCACCGGTACGCTGGTTCCCACAGCAACAACAACTAGCCCCATAGTGTAGTGATCAACCTCAAGAATACACCCTGTCTTGGCAACCAATGTAACCATGGCAAAACTCAGGACAGCAATCCAGAAAATAGACATAAAGAAAGACACCAGGTACCATTTCCTATAATTTCACCAAGCTCAGAAATTAGACTTCATTCCGTTATGAAAAATTGTTAAAGATTATACAAAATTGAGGGTTTGAAAACGTGTTGAAAATCTGTTTCAGACCAAAAAAAAAAAAAAAAAAAAAATGTTGAAGGATAGAAAAGATAATTAAAGCAATGCATTTATCTAAAAAGGTAAATAAATAGATAAATATACTGCAAACTGTTTGGTGACTACAACGTGTTACTATGAGAATTATAATGACAAGAAGGCAATGGACCTTTTTGGAGTGTCAATCAAACTTAACAACTGACCAATCAGAATAGGGTCATGGAATACGCGCGCGTCTAACAATCACACGTGTTGTCTCATGATCGCACGCGTTTACGTTTGCTTTAATACTGTCATTTTTGGGATCACATAACAATATCAAAGGACCAGGGCTGAGCGGAAAGGTTTATTTCTCTAAAGAACAGGAAGGTCTTTTGTTAAACCGGACAAACATTGCACCGACTGTCATCTGACGCGATTTCATAGAGATTGCGCGCAAAAGAACATTTTTAATGACGATTCACTCAAGACTGTCGTCGACAATTACAGACGGCGTCAAGTCACCAAGCGCTCGCAGACAGCGGAGATTGATTCGTTGGCTGTGATGCAGTGTATGCTCGCTTAAAAGAAAAGTAAAAATATCTTACCGGTTGTGTTCTTCACTGCAAGGAGGTATTGTCCATGTGAATAGGCACATGAAAGGAAAACTAACAATAAACATTAACCATTTTAATACGTAGAACATACACCCACATCTTTCGTTGAAGACGTCTTTGTCAGGATAGTACATGTTGATGGATGGAAGACAAGGACATGGTGTAAGCTTTGGTTCTTCATCCTGAAATTTAACAGTATACTTTGGTGGATTGGATTGGATTCAGAGAATGCATTATTACGATTGATGGCAATTATATTATTTCCTGCTAAAATGTTCAATTACCTTGCAATACTAAAAACATATTACATTAAAGAAACACTAATTTTAGGAACTTTAAATCAATTTCAGTCTCAATGTTTCAACACAAATTATCAGTCATCATCATAGTTCTAAACGATTAGGCATCATAGTTTTCAAAATGTACTATAACGGATTAGTAAATAAAGAAAATGTAGTGTAAAAACTTACCTCCATCTTGTGTTCAGATGGAGCATCTTGTGATGGTGCTTGACTATGAGCGATTGGTAAGACATGCGCTGTCAGTACGAGGGAGTGCCTTTTTGTCTTAGAATTGGAATTTTCAGAAGGATCAGAAGAAAGTTCAGTTGTGTAAGGGTTAGGAGTAGGACCTTGTGCGCTATGAATGCCCGAGTCTGCATCCCCCCGTGATACCGGTACAATTAAATGTGTTTGACTACCATACCCATGTTGGCTTAGTCCTGCCAGACTTTCTAAATCAATGTCTTCGTCGGCACCATTGGATTTGTAGTTTCTTTTCAGCTCTAATGAGTTCGAACTACTGCTTTTAATGACTATCGTCCCGTTTGTATTTCCAAATGTATCTACTTTAAGTTGATTATTATTCGCTGTCGACGGACGTTCAGATATCTCGACAGCTTTTCTGAGATCATATTGCGATGATGTCTATTATTGTGTGTATTTTATAATATTGTATTGCATTTTGTTGGATTTAACAATAATGCATTGCACAAGGCCCGTGAATAAAGAAAAGCATACAGACACATGCGTGCATTTTATACAAGAAAACAAGTGTAATGAAAACAAAAATGTCGAAAGAGAAAAAAGAGTTGACAGTATTAAGTCAAACGTCATTCAACAATGCAATTCAGTTAGTTCATGATAATTAAAACATGCAATGAGATTGTTCATAAATTACGTAGCATTGAAAAGAGTGCAGTATAATGATAAAGAACGATATCAGAGTGCAAATAAGTTTTGGCAAGCAGGATAAGGTAAGAAAAGAGAGAGGGAGAGAAAAAAAAACAAACTTGTTGAATTTCGATTAGTAGAAAAATCACATATACATATATTCTGGTAAATAACAAAATGCAATCAATCATTCAATCAATTTGCAAATTTTGTCGCCTGCACGTAATGAAAACTGTGGCTAAAACCTCTAATTACATCACTATCAATCAGAGGTTGCATTTTACTTACCATTAACACAACAAAACTTTAATGTGAAAGATTGTAAGCTTGGTTTGGTTTGAACTATAGCAGATTAGTTGTGTGAAAGTGAAATCAATTATGGGGTTGCTTTTGTTTTAAATTTGCTACCAATAGGTATGTCTATGGTGTAACATACTTAATTTTACACATCACACAACGAACATCATTACACAAACACACACACACACCCACACAACGAATATGAATACCTGTAATACAAACTACGTGCAATGGAAACGAACAACTAATTCTAAAGACAACTTACAAAGTTAGACGAAAGTTCGCCGTGCTTGATATGATGAAAAATGTGTTTGTTGTGTGACGATGGTACAGACAGGCTAGCACCAGACATAGTCGAATCCCTATTATCGAGCTGTAAAGTTAGGAACATAGAATAGTGTACAGAGGAAAATGTACTACTAGTATATTCTATTGGTAACAGTGCTCAGATCACAGAATATGACACTTAGATGTATGCCTGAATTAAAATTAATATCGTATTTTTTTAATAAATAAAACCAAAATATTGGGCCCATATTCTCTAAAGTGGAGGCAGTTAGTCCAGATACGGAAGTTAGTGCCAGATACGCGTCCATGGACTAGTTAGTCTTCGACTAAAGTTAAGCTGGACACTCACTGCGTCGTCCGACGGTCGTACGACCGTCGCACGACGCAGTTTGATTCGTTTCTCCTATGAATACAAATAGCCAGAAGTGAAGAGTACAGTTGGATTGACAACAAAATGATCACTGCAATATGCTACAACGAAACTTAATGGAACTTCAAGGGTCAATCACACTCAAACAACTGTCGTTTTGTTTATGGTGATTTAGCAACAACAGTTATATGGCAGAGCGTAGCGCAACTGTCCACTATTAAATGATGCATATTATAATTCACGCCCCAAGATAGACATACACAGTTAAAACAAGATTGCACAACTTTTTCTGAGGTGTCGTCACAAAATAATGCTTTTGTACCAAATTTAAAACAAAATGAGTTATTGATAGATAGATAGTTATAAGCCTTAGTTTGGTATTTGAATCAAGTTCCTAGGTTGAGCATAACTGGAGTAATACAATTTTCGAATTCAGAAGTCTGAAAACATACTTTAGAGATAATCGCCCCTAAAGATAAACAACTAATTTGTTTTGTGTAGATTTTCCTAACAATACTGAAAAACACCTTCAAAGTTGTTAATGAATTCAGGAAGTATATAGGCCTACAGTATATACTAATCAGAAACACTGAAACCCCAAGAGTTCATATATTGTCTTCATCATGATGTACAACAAGACTCATTTTGTCACGACACCTCATATTTATAATGACATTCCACCTTTTCACAGCACAACACACTTTTTTTTTTTAATTTTGCAGAAATATTTTTACCGGTGGTAGAGCAGATATTTTTGCAGGTAATATAGTTACGCTTTCTTCTTTAGGTGGCTGTGCTTCAACAACCGCAGCTGTTGCAAGGTCTGCGTCTATAGGTGAAACTTCTGGATGACGACAATATGTGCTAGGAAGAAAGACGATTAAGTAACATTAGGTATAGTAACACAAAAATGGATGAATAATAATAATTATGAAAGTAAAGATAAGGAATAATAAAAACGAACAAACAATATATCATCATACAGTTAAGACCAAAATATAAAAAAGCAAATTGAAAAAAAACACCCTAAAGCTCTATGTTGTACTTACCAAGTAAGTTTATCCATAAGTTTCATTAAACTTCCATTGAATTTCATGATGGCTATATACAAGCCGTACATTACAAGTAAAATGATAGCTTCCCATATTTCGAATACGCCATCCCACGAGAATCCAATGAACAACACTACTGATATACCATAAAATGTACTATCACGGATGAGTGGTCGCCAATCAAGGGCTAGAACCTAAGAGGTAGACACTATATTAGTAAATTAGTATTGAAGATAGTATAAACAAAGAGTATGGAATTGCATGAGGTCCGACTCGCTATAGACGCAGCAGGCGCTCGATACGATTGCCTTTTACGTTATTTGGAAGGACACCCTCTAGTTCGCGGTAGTACTTTTCAAAATAGGATTCCGTTCCAAGGAATTCTCGAGAGTCGGAGATCTTGCAATTCCCTCTACAAAGGTGATGTTTACTTTTGTTTTCTAATCACAAAATACTTAATTTAATTTATATCAGATTTCAATTACTTTAAAAATGTGAGTACAGGCCAGTTACCTTGCCAGCTAATGCAGCCGTAAGAGCAATAATAATCAGAATGTTAAACACAGCTGAGCCTACGACAGTGCCGATTCCAACATCGCTATCGACGGATACGCCAGCGATTGAGGTAAACAATTCAGGGGCCGATGATCCGGCAGCCATAAATGTTGCCCCAGCGACATCCTCAGACAACTCCAGTTTCTCTGATATGGCTTCAAGTGATGGTACAAAGAAATCATCGCATATGATTGCTAAAGCTATTGGTAAAAAGTCAAAAATAACAATTTGTTGATAGAAATTTGAAGCTCTGTCCACACTATCAAATTTTATGTGACAAAAAATTTAAGATTATGCAAGGGTTACTTACCTGCAGTATAATCTGGATTATACTAGTCCTCTGGAGGTGAGAATCACTAGGCGTTTCCCAGCCGCTTGGCGGTATAACCAGTCTTCAAAGCGTAAATCCATACCCTTCCCATCCTGCACCGTCCTCTTTTCTAAAGTGCAAGTCTGCGGGAGGGGGAAATCTAATGCAACCTTCGACCCAAAATCGGGCTATACCTTTAGGCTGTTCTGATGTTGATATCAATTTAGCATATGCTATGGAGGATGTGCAGAAAACAGCAAATATGATAGTCATACGTAGTAACCAACGCTGCCTCGCACCCTGCTGCTGCTTGACCCACCTGGGCCGGGCGCGAGCTTTCATATGGTCCATTACTGAAAGAGAAAAAGAAAGAAAACAATGAATATCGACAGCCAAATACATTAAAAATATTGTGAAAATCTAGAGAAACCACATTTTAAGAGGCGAAGATTCATAGATGACAAACACTGTCGTCGACGCGATCCCATGTAGAACGCAACGTGACGAAGGACGCGCAACGGAATCGTTTTCTATGACAATATGCTCAGTCTACCACCGAGAATCAGCAGACGGCATGGCGTCGCCGAGCACTCACAGAGAGCGAAGATTGAATCGTCGTACGACCGCCTTAAGACGTAGTGTTTGTCCGCCCTGACAAAAACTGCGGCGGTACAGTATTTACTTACGGTTGGGTTCCCGATCCATTTACAGTACACAGCGCAAATCAACAACCGTGACGCAAGAACTTTAGTAAAATCTGTGCACAGCCAAAGAAGGATGACCGATGTCAGTGGTCAGATTTTTTTTTTTCGTGCAAGTGTTTATCAGCTGCCACCACAGTTTCAAAGTTTATTGGCTTGTTTGTGGTTGTCCTACTGTATTCCTTTTCATTTGATGTATTTGAATTGTGCTGTATTACGGTTTTTTTTTTTCTTTTGGTTTTTTTTTTTTTATTTGGAATAAATACTTTTGAATTTAAGCGAAGTCGTCTGACTGCCAAACAGTATACGCGCTCACTACACAGTTACGCACTCAATACACAATGTCGAAGGTCAGTGCATAGTCCTTAAGCCCTGTCTCGACTATCAAATATATTTTTGACAAAAACATGTGACACGCCTAAATAGTCATGATGACATCGCATCATGATCATAGGCACATTATGACTATAAATAGGCACATTATGACTATAAATGGGCATACAACAGTTTTGTTTTTGGGGGGTTTTTTGGAGTTTTTTTTTTTTTTTTTTTTTCCGTCAAATAAAAATATGATAGTGTGAACACAGCTTCAAAACAAACAAATAACATGGCGTACATCTGATATGGATTTACCAAAGGGCAACAACGCTTCATTTAAAAAAATGTCCATTTACACAGTAGGCCTACATACCGTACGGTACTGTATTTGCTAATGTCTGTTTAAATGCATGGACTTTTGGCAGACTTGCGCAAATAAAACTAATTAAGGTGGCTTAATTATTCGAGATTGAAACTGCATGTCGACAAAGTCGGGCAATTTAATCAAAGGAAATATGAGAGTACTTCCCTGCATCGCATGCAAGATTGAATTAAGATCATCATATTTCACTTCAACATTTCCTCTGAATTTCATGGTAATTATTCGTTTCAGATTCCCCAAAATCATAATTATCACGTCACACATTGCACATTGATTGTCCTATACTGCAACACATGTATAATATATAGCCTTATCAAAGTTGTCAGTCTAATGCAAAATTTAATACCTGGGAAAACTTGTGTTCATATACTGTAGTAACACAAAAAACAAATCAGGATCAAGGTAAAAACTCATAAAAGTATTGACTGATGATACTGTATAGTGTAA
Organism: Anneissia japonica; assembly: GCF_011630105.1. Lineage (NCBI taxonomy): Eukaryota > Metazoa > Echinodermata > Crinoidea > Comatulida > Comatulidae > Anneissia > Anneissia japonica. The sequence goes on from NW_022750884.1 coordinate 134,448, forward strand.
ACTAGTAAGGCAAAAAAATGTTATTTCTTGGCCAAAATATTATAAAAATGGTTGAGTAGACCAAAATATGGCAGTATGCGGTTTAATGTTTTATATTTATCACAAAAACAGTATAACAATAACGATAATATAACAAACAGGATTCCGATGACGACGGTAAAAAAATAAGACAATCTTGTTTTGAGAACATGAGTATGGTAACTCCGAAAAATGGGGGGAAAAATGAACATGAGGCCATCATGTTGTTATATTACCAAAACAATTACGTTCTACTAAGGGCATGAAGGATGTAATTGTATCAACAATATTGCAGTCATTAGGTAATGTTCAGTAAAATTCTTTCGCCACAGGAAGGTTTAGCCTATCCCTATGGGGATACAGTAAGCACTCAAAGAATATCGATTTTAACATATTGACTACGGGGCCTGGAGTACCTGTAGTGAATAGGCCACAGAAATGCTATAATCAAAGTGATTAAATAATCATAATAGTGTCCTGCTTGTACAGTTAAGTGGGCCTACTCAACCCAGCGTGCTGTTATAGAATCACTTAATTTTCAAATGCCTACAATTAGAATATTTTTCCGCCTAATCTATAAATAACGTTTTTAAGTTTTCTGATATCGACAGTATGTCATGAAGTAGCTGGATACAGTCCGCATTGTATACTGTACTTTGAAATGCATCGTAATTATGTTCTACAGTACTAAGATCAGCATGGAATCCTAATGTTTATGAGCTATGATGGAGCATACTGATCAGTCTACCATCATACCACCATGATAATTTACATTTAGTATTGTCAAATTGTATTCATCATTGCTAGAATTTAGAAGTCTAGAACAGAAAGTTAAGAGTTATGTATTCTACAAAATTTACAAGATACGTTTCATGCATGTGTGGTGCACATGGTCTACGGGTATTTATTAGGTCTATGTGTTATATTATTGATATTGTCGTTTAATGTATACACCTCAATCTATACATTTGTACACTTGAAAAATATAATATATGTAAATAGAAACGTGTGCTTCTTGTTCATACACGGTCGTTATGGCAACATTATAAGGTCACAGAACAATTGCATTAAATCATTGATGGGGTTCGATGACACGACCGATTTTCGTGCACAACCGTACGTTCAGTGTCTCCATTCACCGGTAAACCAAACCAGAAAAGCGACGACTTCAGGTGGCCGTAGCGATGGAATTGGAATGTCGGAGCTTCTAGTTTCCAAACTTGACTAATAAACCACAATGGAGTCAACCGTATTCAGGGAACTAATTGGTCAGAAATTTTAAACTAACAAATCCTCGAAACAAATAGATACACACAGTCACGTACGTTTATTTGCTATTGCTTGGATGGTAAACATCGCGGCACATACATGACAAAAACACGTAGGTCTACAAAGCAAAGAGCACAATGGATACAATAATACAGAACTCACTCCATCTTAACTTCATAATACACACGAAAAGAAACATTCGTTGCAGAGAGTGGAATCGTCGAAGTGGTATGGGTTGCATGAAGATCTTTTATGCATGTCATTATGACAATAAGAAAAACATATAGACTTAATAAATACAAAACAAATGAATTTATTAATTAAAATAAACAAGCAGTAAATTTCACTACATATGTCACACACAATAGTAAATCTTTGCAGTAGTAATTTAAAATTACAGTAGCATATAAACAAACCTAAATTGTTTATACTGAATTATTAGCCTGGAAAAAAAAAAAAAAAAAAAAAAAAAAAAAAAAAAAAAAAAAAAAAAACAGAAAAAAAAAAAAAAACTTCGCCAATTAGCATATAATTAATACTGTCTTATACGGCGTTTCATTTGCATTTCCTACTTGGCCACAGATTTTCGAAGTAAATGAACGTAAGCTGGCATTCACTGTCGTACGATGAATCCAGTGGAGCGTTAGAACGACGCGACGCAGTCTGCTGATGCTTGTCGGTGGCTGTCTGAACGGATCTTGCGCGCTTGTCGTGGTGTTGCTTTTTCCGTAGAATCGAGTTCGTCGAAGACCAACGGGACAAATACTTGTTTTAATCCTCCACATGTTTTACAGTGTAGATTGGAATGTAATGATTATGCTTGCTTATTGAATCCATATACAGTACTTCAAATTTTGCCCATAGCTGGGCACACTTCTAACATGCACTGCAGGAGGTGTTGCATGGTCTGAGGCTCAGTTCCACATTCACAAATGACAGGGTTGGAATATCCTCACTTCTATAACGTGACTTTGAAAAGACCTACTGTACCCCAGTTTAAAAAAAAAACCTCATAAATAGTTCACTCCTGGAAGTTTAACCTTATAACAATGCTTCCTGCATGCTAAGATGGTGTATCAGGGACGTATCCAGGGGGGAGCCGTGGGAGCCGCGGCTCCCCCACCCCCTTTGTACACAGTGTGTAAATATTAAAGCTTATTCTTGAGCCAATACAAATTCTTTCCTGGGATCACTCAAAATGCAACATGTAAATATGCATCAGTACACGTTACATAGGCCTAATAGAACACATAGGCCTAAAGCGTGATTTAAAAAATCTTAAATCCATAAATCTCAGGCCAGGTCTTTTAAGATAGAAATGCGATACTGTGGTTCAATTTTGTTTTTATCTTTTTGCAAGTTTCTTTAAATGTTTGTTTAATAATACTACTACTAATAGTAATAATAATAATAACAATGATGATGATGAAGATAGTAATAATTGATATTAATATTAATAACAATAAAAAGTGAAGAAAATTGTGCTAAATGCGAAAAAAAGTTGTGATTTGTTGATCATAATATAGTATAGTTAAAGCTTAGTAAGCTATAATTAGGCCTAAGTTGTCCTGGATATTAAGTAGATCCCTGATAAAAGATCATGAGAAATTTGTTGGCGTTACATTTTGACAATAATGGTAATGTGATGATGAAAAATTATAATAAAAGTGTCATTTCCGGCCATCTCGAGAGGTACTATTTCCTCAAATTTTCTCACCTCAGCTCCAACCATTATGGGGCTGATGTGGATTCAAGCCCCCCTCCCCTTCATTTTTTTTAAGGAAAAAAGAAAGAAAATTATATTTAAATTGAAGTGCGAGAGTGTAATTTTCCGGCCATCTAGAGATGCCCTAATTATAATTTTTCTTTAACCTCAGCCCCAACCATGGTGGGGCTGAGGTTGGTGGTTCCTCGGTCTGTGAAAGTCCCTCCCTGGTTCACCTCTCTTTCGAATTCCTGGATCTGCCACTGTTGATTTATTATATAATTATTTTTGCGCTTATTTATAATGCGTCTATTGCTATTTTCACTTTATCCTCTCAAACAGTCCTAAAAACGTTCAGAGTGCGCTACTTCACAGGGGGATTTTCCTCCTTGACCCCGCCGGGGTTCATACGTAATTCGCATAACGGCTCCCCCCCCCCCTTTTCAAAATCCTGGCTATGTCCCTGTAGTGTATATTGTCTTTAGTATACACAGTACGATATAACAAGAGCGACCGCTCACCAGTCCGCGCGTTCTTCCACGCGTACAACCGCAAATTATTATACTGGGTTTTTTGGAAGAGCTAATAAGATAGAAATTTTTAAATAATTAGAATGTTTATTTGTACAAAACAAATTATTACTTAGAATGTTCATTTGTACAAAATAAAAATATCTTAAAATTGAAAAAAATTGAAATTACTTAAAATTGGAAAAAAAAAATTGACTACTAAGACTCTACAATTGGGGGGAAAAATTAATACGAAGACGCGATTCGAACTCACAACCTTAAGTTCAGAACAATACTTAACCGACCGCGCCATCCATGCCACATGCTCCATAATTTAAATTCCTTGCTGAAACCCCTGTTTTGTTTTGTAGTGTAGGGGACCCCTATAGGTCCAATTTAAAAAAGGACGATGAACGTTTGTTGGAAATCACTTATAGTTTATGTGTACAAAATATCTTGCACGTCCTTTCAAAACTGGCGACGATGGACGCTTTTAAAGTTCTGGTAACAATACCACGAACAAGATCACCAGTGAGGTTTGTGGTCAGCGCCTTGCGCGGACCCAAAAACTCAGGACAAGTGCGTTGAATGCATGAATGCGTGTGAACCTGTCTAAACTGTTCTTAAATTACCAGAGGATGTCAAGGTAAACTGAGTTTGGATTCAACCACGGGTCGAAGCAGTTGACGCTGGAAGCGAATGATGTGACGATTACGTCTAGCTTTTTAGTTAATTGCAGTACCCTACTGTAATTAAGTCCATTATCACCGTGACTGCAATTCATGACATAGCGCTCCTCTTTTCTCGCACATTAAATATTTTCGTGAGTAGGCATGTGGTAACCAGGCCTGGTCTTAACAATGTTCTTTCGTCTTGCATATCATACGCGCATTGATTTTCTGAGTATTTTATCAAGTATGGTAAATTTATCCTTGTTCCCGTATTTTGTATCAAAACAAGGAGCGAGTAAATACCATGGGTCAAAATATCGCACACAACAGGTGTATAATATCACCATTTCGTGTGAATTATTGTTGTATTTTTAAATAAAAAGGCCTGTAGACTGTCAAAATGTATCCGTATCAGGAAAACCATAAATACCGTGTTGACTGACATGTGATATGTGATTAAAAAAAATGCTCTTAAACAGTAAATGAACAATAGGCAGCAATAGTCCTAGATGAAGTGGTTTATGATACAAACATTGCTAGAATTTTTAACCTTCCGTTTCAAAATTTTGCACGAACATAAGAAGTTACTGTACGTCATCAGTGGTGTAGGCCTATCACTTGAGCTCTCGCTAGCTAACTCCAGCGACTATAGACGTTGTGGGCATATTAATCTGCATTTCGTTTTGCATGGATTATCTATTTAATGGACCAATTAATGAATAAATAAATAAATAAATAAATGAATCAATCGATCAATTGGCTATTTATTCACTCAAATGCTAGCGGATTTCCCAGCTTAAGATTCAAATGAAAAATTGAAATATTACCAGTAACTTAAGTAAAATGAGAGATTTCATATTGACTTATTCGCACCAGATCAAACACTAGGCATATTCTTTTTTTTTTCTCGATTTTTCGAATTAAAATCATTGCAATATAGTAAAGCCCTGTTTATACGATAACGATGACGATAGAAAGCTCTAAAGCTGTTCATATATAGAAAATAAAAGAAATAAGAGATTTTACACTATGACGATTCGATGAGGATTTATCGTGTAGGCCTATACAATAATAAAATAATTTGACAAATCCATTCATATGACGACAAAATCATGGAAAAACGATAAAATCGTTGTTTCACTACGATTTTATCGTTTTCCATGATTATGACGTCATCTGAAATGATTTGTCAAAATATGTTGTTTATCGTATACATGATAAATCGTTGTTACTACACGATTTTATCGTTTTACATGATTATGACGTCATCTGAAATGATTTGTCAAAATATGTTGTTTATCATATGCATGATAAATCGTTGTTACTACTACGATTTTATCGTTTTACATGATTATGACATCATCTGAAATGATTTGTCAAAATATGTTGTTTATCGTATACCGGTACATGCTAAATCGTTATCGAATCGTCTTAGTGTAAAAACTTCCCTTGTTTCTTTTATTTTCTATTTGAGCAATTTCTTGTTAGCCTTTTATCGTTATCGTTATTGTTGCAAGTATAAACAGGCCTTTATAGGCATATCGTCATCGTGATAGCTTTATCTTTTTTACTCAGTATCCCTTAAATATATTTGTTTATCGAATTTCACTATCACTATTTTTAATTTCACTGAAAATAAGACATTAAAAATGTGCTGCCACCTAATATCAAAAGAATTGAATTAAATTTGTATAATATTTCAATAAGGTACCAACTCCTAACTAAAATTTACTTAATAGGCCTAATACTGTAGTTTATTATTGTATACGCGTGCCCCTGGACCACACGCCCAGAAAACCCCCTTTGAAATGACCTGGCTACGGGCCTGTAATTTGTATAAAATACGGTACCGGTACTCTTATCCTGGCAGAAAGGCTTTTTGTATCGTAAACCGTCTGCAAATCATTGACAAGTGATATTTTCGATCTGTAACTTATTAAAATTTAACTTGTGTGGTTGTTTTTAATAAGTAATTCAAATAACATTTTTGAGGGTTTCTGTCATTTTCTTGGGTGGCGATATATTAACACAAATATTTGTTCATAAATTGACTTTAACCACTATCGAACATTTTCAATGTTAAATGTTAACAATGGGATCCTTTACAAGAAAAACGTATTGGTCTCCATCTTACAAGTTACAGTATATAGGCACAATTAGGCCTACTCATATCTAGGCCTACCAACAACGCCGTGCTCTGATATTTACGAAAACGATACTAAAGAACATACATCTAGCCTTTGCAACTTCAAATCAATCAAACTTCCAGTATGAACCAGAGATAGGCCTTACAAAAATGCCTAAACTGTATACTGTAAGAACGGTTAGCCCATACAATGTTGCTTAACGTTTGTTCAGTTTGCACTTTTACGTCTTAACCTTAACTTACCTTTTTCATAACAAGTTGAAATCGGACTGGCACATTTTTTTTTCAATGAAGAAAAACAAACAGAATATCAATGGCATAATCACAGCTTCCTAGCCTGCTACTTAAGGTGAATGTGACATATAACCAGCAGGGAATACTTAACCGAGTCACTGTGTGGAGGAAGAAAGTTCCACTCAAGTGCACTGCATTCAGTAGCCTAAGTTCACAAAGGTAATCGGATAATAGTACTCCTACTTCTTGTAATCAGTATACCAGTACTAATTCCGTTCACTGTTTTCACTGTCAGTTGTCATCATAACTGATAGGAACAGATTTCTTAAGTGATGAATGCATAATTATTACACTTACCATGACTACGAAAACAACATACTGAAGATTTCGCCAAAATATAGAAATCGCTGCGGCCTCAGTCTTTGACTTCGTCACGCAGCAATGGCAACAAACAATGCTCCTCTGATTAGACGCGTGACGTAAGGCAGGGCTAGTGCACTCGGCCTAGAGAAGCCGAAGTAGGCCTACTGTGTTATTTAATCATTATAGATCGGGAGTGATTACTATGTAATGTAATGCTGTCATATTTACTACGTAGTCGAACTATATTACATTTCGGCCTGTTTCTTTGCTCTATGATTTCGGGCGCGACGCCTATAAAAAAAATTAATTATATTCGGACAAAATTATGTAGCTTATAAATACATTGTCAACTATTAGATCTATGCAGTATTAAAATGTAGGCCTACTTATTTTGTCTATTTTGTAAAAATACAGTATAGGTCTATAAATAATAATTAATATTTTTCTTCAAAATACTGAAATTATCCAAAGCGTATGCTCATGTCTATTTTATAAAAATATATTAAGTAATGAAGGATGCTAAATAAATGTCATTTCATTTTCTGATTTCTACAACAAAATTAGAAGTAGAATCGTTTACTTTTATCAATTTGATTATCAGTTGTATTTAAATTAACCAACTTTATCAGTTACCGTATGCTCGAATAAAAGTTAGGCCTACCAACCTTCTCGATTCGTGCGGGACGGTCCCGCATTTAAAAGTGTTTTGGATAAAAAACGCATTTTGTAGAAAGACATGTGTGATCACAGGCTTAGCACAAGTCTATGCGTAATAACGAATTATCACGAATTCAGGTAAAAATGTATTTAAAATTAAAAGAAATTGGTTACATTAAAAATATAAAAACGGTCATGTAGTAGCTTGACTCAATTCAATTCAAAGTCAATTGGAACCCGGGGTTCCGCCATGGAACTGTCTCTTATACACCCACCCAATTGGTGTAGTCACGCATTTCAAATCTCTTAGGTTGGTAACTATGGAATAAGCGCCGTTCTCGATAAGCACCGCAGCAAACGTGATTATTTTTCTTTAAGCGCCTCTCTCGAATAAGCGCCGAGGCGCTTAATCGAGAATAAATGTTACCTGTGTGTGTAGTGAAACACTTTCAGAAACAGGGTTTTAAATAAAAGTTTAGAATGTTAAAATGAATAATTCACAATAACGACACAAGAATTTCTTTATAAACGTTTATTTACGATAACATAATGACCCTATATGATAGGCCTACCGAACTACTGTAAGGGAATACGTGAAATAGGTAAAATGGGAACGGGCGTATTTTTTATTTTTTATAAGTGCCGCTCTCGAATATGCGCCGCACACAGAACTCCAAAAAATTTATAAGCGGTGCTTATTCGAGCATTTACGGTAGCCAAGTGTAGAGCACTGAGTAGCGCGCCCCCGCCAGCTGATACAGTACGATATCAATAATTCAAAATATCATTATTAAATACAGTAAGATTGTCTTGTCCCAAAATTCCGATATATGTTCAAACGGTATAAACATGGAATAGCATACACAGTAGGTGGAATGGTGATGGAAGCTCTGTTATACGGTAGATGTTTAGCCCGATATCGTGACGCGCGCCATGAATATAAATGTAGGCCTGTCTAGGCTACCTATCTTATGTACAGGCATGTTTCTTTATTTTATAACATATTCCTAGTCATAAGGCTAGTCATATTCATTTCACAATAAACTCTTGCACTTTTCCCCCTTTTCATTGAATACATAATCAATCATACTATACGCATATCTCTCTGTTCCACGAGGGAAACTGTCCTAGCTAGAGCTTAATTTTCTGAAAAATCATACTTTTAGAATACAGTATAGCAAAAATAAAGTTAAATAATACGATTATAACAATACTAATATGAACGAATAACAGATAACGCGAATTTATACGTATTTATTACAGAACTTAAAATAAGAATTATAGAATCAATTAATTATTGATCAACCAGTAGGCAGATATGCTAAGGTTTAACTCGTTGCCCTTCTTAACGGCAGAGTACTCAGTGGCGCAATGACATGTGTACTGTACTCACATTAATTAAATAATTAATTAATTTCATTTTTATTTTTGTTGTCTTTGTCATGATGAGGGCTACATACAATATATATATATATACATATATACAGGCCTATATATATATATACAGTATATATATGTAGGTATATTATATACATATATATAGATAAATTATACACATCTAGATGTGTATAAGAGACAGATCTATGCAGTATTAAAATGTAGGCCTACTTATTTTGTCTATTTTGTAAAAATACAGTATAGGTCTATAAATAATAATTAATATTTTTCTTCAAAATACTGAAATTATCCAAAGCGTATGCTCATGTCTATTTTATAAAAATATATTAAGTAATGAAGGATGCTAAATAAATGTCATTTCATTTTCTGATTTCTACAACAAAATTAGAAGTAGAATCGTTTACTTTTATCAATTTGATTATCAGTTGTATTTAAATTAACCAACTTTATCAGTTACCGTATGCTCGAATAAAAGTTAGGCCTACCAACCTTCTCGATTCGTGCGGGACGGTCCCGCATTTAAAAGTGTTTTGGATAAAAAACGCATTTTGTAGAAAGACATGTGTGATCACAGGCTTAGCACAAGTCTATGCGTAATAACGAATTTATATATATAGGCCTTCATTCTCACGCGAACATTTTGATTAGACCTTCAAACTTTCTCAAGGTGGTATTATTTTTTTAATCAAAAAATATTTTAAATAGTAGGCCTATATATAGGCCTATATATATATTAAATTATACAATATAATGTTTTGTTTTTATTAAAAATATAATGTAAACTATTGTTTGTAATCAGAAAAAAAGCTTACATTTTTAATCCCGTCCTTTTCTGTTTCGTTAATGATCGACGTTATTTGCGTGGGTAATCGACAACATAAATGCACCCTTCAATCTACAACCGATATACGATGAACAAAATTGATCACGCGTCTATTAATTATTTAGATAGGACAATGGGTAAGGCCAAGAACATTATGTCGTGTTGCTATGGGTATGAATGCCTGTGGATTTGCCGCTATGGATGAAAATGTGTTGTACCGGTTGTACTGAGTACCTCCGGATATCCCAAGGTTGTCTTTTGCATAGATTCACATGGATTCACCAACCAATGGAACCTGGGCTAAGTCCTCTTCTTGCCCAGTAGCAACTCAGACTCGTCCGTTCTAGGTCGGGACAAAATCTCAAAACTGATAGAATAAGAACGAACTCATCAATCAATGAATGTGCTGTCGACAGTAATTACATTTCTGTTTGTCTTTCCCAATGTCATTGTAATCATTATAAGATCGTAATTATGACTGATATTACTTTAATCGAAGGAATTTTTTATATTAGCATCAAATAAGTCTAGTCTTGGAAATTATAGACCCAATGCCATGATTACTTTTAGATATACAGTAAAAATGGGCCTGTGTATTTTGGTGAAAGAATACCTGATCGCCCTTTTTATATTATCCTACCGTTGAGCATGGAATATGGAAATACACTTTTTTTTTTTTTATAAGAAGAACACATTTTATAAGAACACTGAGGCTGAAATTGCTTAAAAATTAAGAACAAAATAAGAACAAATTGAGGCTGAGGTAGAATGTCAAACTAGAAAAGCCAGAAAATCATATCTGTACCTTATGTGCAGTATGTGTAACTATGTAATATCCTCTATAATACAGTACAGTAGGTGTACCTTCCTCACATTTGGGGCCATTTTTCTATGTTTGAAAAGTGTGTAAAATAAGAACAAAATAAGAACATTTTGAGCCTGAAATTGGCCAAAAAATAAGAACACTGAGCCTGGGCAAAATTTGACTGGTTCTTATAAAAAAAAAAAAGTGTAGGCCAACTGCATATACCAAAGCTCGATCCGGTCCCGAATTGAGCGGTGATGGGTGCCTAACCATGTAAAGCAAAATTAATTAAGTAATAATATTCATGATTTCCGGTTCCGGTTTCGAGATTGGACGATAAAGGGCATGCGATTGGTTGAAAACTGTGTTATTCCGTCGGGCCGGTGGCAAAGAAAGACAGTCTGCATTAAGAGGAGGCACATGGTAGCAAATTATTATTGTTGTTGTTGTTGTTGTCGTCGTCGCCGCCGCCGCTGCCACCGTCGTCGTCGTCCATCATCATCATCATCATCATCATCATCAAATCAGGGCCGTAATTAACCAGGATTGCCATGAGGAGGAGATCCTGGAAGGTGGTGGGGAGTGCGGGTATGTGCAGTTGAAGTTGAAGTGGATGTGGGGAGGGGGGCTGGCTCTATGATTAATTGAGGGGCTCTAACTCGCAAACTAAGGTGATTTTAGGTGATTTTTAACTACTGACCGTGCACCCCACTTATATACGCTACTGCCACTGTAAGTGTTAAATATATGTGTTTAGAAATTAAAAATACCGGTAACCTTTCTTGTGAACCCATTGCGAATAATATTAATTGAAATTTTTAACAATCGCTTTAAGGCAATCTTCTCTTTTGAACTAAACAGTCGCAGAAAGCTGCTCGTCTCACATACCGTTCGATGACAAACACCCACCCCCCCCCCACTTTGAATAAACGCTCCTCTCAAATATCTCTCCTTCCAAAACCTCATTTGGAATAAATGCATCCCTCGAATACACGGGGAGGGTTGGTGGAACAGGTAGCTTCTGATCACTGAATCTTCAGGTGACCAATTACAGCTGTCTTGAACCTTTCTTTATCTTGTATTTTAGGCTAATAGATCAATAGATGATATTTCAATTGAATAAGTACAAGTGTAACAATCATATCGAAGGCTGGGTATTTGGCGGAGGCCTACTTCAAGTGATGAGAACACTTGTCAGAAAATAGCATTAATGAGGTAACAAAGGAGTCTTGTATCTGACGGTCATGTCGACCATAACGTGTCCCTGCTCAGAACAAAGACAAAGTATTAATAATGCACGAACTGAGATTTGCATGCCGAAGGATTTAATAAACCGTTTGGAGGTTTGGGTAAGAGAAAAGTAGATACCGGTACTTAACTTAGAACAGATAAGCTGGTGGTAGCCACTATGTGCGCTGAACCGTTGAAATCTCTCGGTCCTCGATTCAATTCCAATCGCTGCCCTCCATGTACTTCAAGTTACGATAGCGCACCGTCTTTCGAATGAGACGTTTAAGCCGTTGGTCCCGTGTGCATTATGGCCCATGTGCGTTTCTGACCTTCCCCTCCCATTGAGCTGCCAAGCAAAAGAATTTCTAGACTTCCTTTTCGAGACCCATGAATTGGAAAATTAGATGATATACATGGCTGAATTTAAGGGGGTGTTGGGATGCATGTACAGATCATAATGCAAAACTGACCCTTATAAACCATGCGAAGAGAAATTAATCTATCTACACAAACAAGACTTACATGTTTATATACGGTATAGGCCAATTTTGTTGCAGCATATTTCAGACATCCTCTTAATAATTGTTGACCTATATAGCGCATATTGTAGAGACAGCTATGCGCTTAGCATTATTACCAGGGGCGGATCCTAGATTTGAAAGAGGTGTGGGGGGTGTTCAAGATGCTTCCAAAAAACCCCAAAAATGAAAGGGGTGTCCGGGGGTCCTCCCCTGGGAAAATTTTGATTCCTAGATGGCCGGAGAGATGAGCTCTCTCAACTACTGAGGAGTTTTTAACGACCTTTAAGTTCAAGGTTTTCCCCTTGCCCAAAGACACAAGCTTCATGGTTGAATCTGTTCAACCATGAAGCCTCCGTGGTCTAGTGGTTATGACACTCGCCTTGACAGCGAGAGGTCGCAGGTTCGAGTCCCGGCCGCCAGAGGCATTTTATTACACAATTTCTTTATTCATTTATTTACAGGACTACATTCG
>NW_022750884.1:147502-155987 GCF_011630105.1 Anneissia japonica
ATATAGTAAAGTAGGCATTAATGAGATGGTAGGCAGCCCGTAGGCAGCACGTATGTTCCAGCAAAATATATAGGCATTTTTCTAGACACGAATATTTCGTCCTGTCCACAGTAATGTCTCAATGTGGATATTCGTACCCAATGAAATTATGTTCCTATAATACGTCAACTGTGTATGAATGCTATCGTATCAATGTCTACATTTACACACACATGTGTTTTATGTGTCTCTCCTATGTTTATTGTGTTCATCTCTACCAGGCGTACCGCAGTTTGAGGCCTACGAGTTCGAGAAACTGTAATACTTGTGTAGCGCCCTCACATTGTTTATACGTTATGTAAGTCTGAGAGAGAGCAGCAAACCAACTCTCAGATGACAAACTTTTCTTATCTTGCATTTTGTACCTTGAACGTTTCTTATCGTCTTGTACCTTGTATCAGAGTCTAAATTTTTGGCCTCATCACAACTCGTCAGGTAATATTGCGGGATATAACGTACTTGTGACAGTTTGTGGAAGGGTTCTGTTCACGCAACAAGCAAGGTCAATAAGGAGGTAGGACGAAATTTATACCCGGTTCTCTCTTTCTTTGTGCTTGGCCTGGAATCAATTAAGTTCATGTGTTGCATGGTCTTTCGGACAAATTGACCTCCGTCTGTGTCTGTACTCAGCAACAAAAATGATTGCATCCGGAACTTGGCATCAGTCCGGTCATCAGGTGTCAGGGTGTGGGGGATGCCAGGGCCCCGCGCTTCAGGAAAGCTGGTGCACTCGTCAGGGATAAAAACCATCAATTCATCTGGGAGAAAAAAGAATTACGTATTTTCTACATATCGGTAGACTCTAGAATCGATTAGTTAAGTCTTGAGAACCCTATAATTGTTATAGTTCCCCCCTCCACCATGGGCCACTTTTGAAACATTTTGAGCGACGCCCTCTTTGCTGTCCCCACAGATGTGTATAAGAGAGTGCCACCATAATTTGCCTCCAATAATGTGCCTGCAAATAACGTTTGATTGCAAATGTGTGGTCTAAAAGCACAATATTTCAATTGGGCCATTAAAATTTAAGATTTTTTATTCTGGGACCCTGACTGAGGTTGGCAAATTACTGGCACCAACACTGCTTTATGGCATTGGCTGTATGCCATAGTACGTTTAAATTCTGTATTTTTTGGTGAATTTCCCCCAGATTTTAAACCAGTGTTTTCAGGGGATTTTTTTTTTTTTTTTTTTTTTTTTAATGTTTCATGTATTTTTTTTACTTGGTAGAGAATTCAGCGGAAGAATAAATCTTCCGAAAATTTTTATTCTGGTGCTTGGTGGGTTTGTAAATTAAAATTTTAGATAGAATTAATTTGATAATATACTCACAAATATACCTCACTTAAAATGTTGCACAATAGCAGGAAATTTTCAATTTCTAGGGAACTTCCTCACTTCAAAGATAATTAATTCACTAACCCTGTTATGAATTAAATTTTTAAATTAATAGGTTGTCAATTATGTAGCTTATCTTTATTGCAAGCCCCCAAAGGGATAGACCAGGCTAGGCTGGCCTAGGCCGAGCTGAGTAGGCCAAGCCATCACGGTAAAAGTGGCCATCATATATAATTGTTGGCCGTCCAAAAGATGGCTGGATGGCGACAGACACTATAGCAAATAAGGAAAGTAAATGTTTGTACAGCTACTCAATGTTTTAACAATGACTGCTAGAAAAAAAATGTGTAACACATACAGTATTTTAATGCCTTCTACAGTAAATTCAAATCTCTCATTTTGATTTCCCCCCCCCCTGCCCCCCCCCCCATTTGAAATTAAAATTGTAAAAAATTAAGAAGACCAAAATAAATTTGCAATCTCTATTTTTTTTAGCTTAACACAGATTGGTGGTTTTCCTATTTTTTATGGCATGTCTTTGTGTTTAACCTCTTTTGCAGGTTTATATATCAGTAATTGAATTAGACTCCTTTAAAGGGAATTTGTTATAATTATAGGAACAATCACAAATTTGACATTATATTTAATTCATTTTTTTAAAATAGTACCACATACTTTTCCAAACTTGAAAATGTAATAATTAATCTTGTTAAGACAATGAATGATTTATAAACTGTGAAATAGTTTGATAATAACAGTAAGCATAAAAGTAGTAAAAGGATGTCTCCTGTAATTTCTTCAGTGTGTGGTTACATGGTTCAGAGTTTTATGGCAATACATTTGACCTTCAACATGAAGTTGGCCCTTCCTGATCATTTGATCACCCGCCATTGGGTCTACTTAAGCATGCGATAGGCTAATATATAGCTTCATCATAGAGTAATTGCTTACAGAATGGTCATTCAACCTGAAGCATGAGAAAATATTGTACACAATTATTCTTTAAAAAGTCATTTGGGAAGCAGAGAGGGAGAACCATTTTAATGAAAGGTTCCCTTATCTCTTTGGATCCTATAACTTACTGTAATATAATGATAAATGTTACTATTATCAGCCTAATTGAGGCTTGCCATTGCGAAACCACCATCAGTGACCAAAACATTAATATTACTTTTTAATAATATGTTTATTCTCCACAATGTAAGCTTTAAAGTCATAGCTGGTCATTTGCTGGAATCAATGGTGTAACGCCTATGCGTTCTAATGCGGCTTTTGCAGGGCCCCCGAATTCTAGGGGCCCCGAAGGTGCCCTACCCATAGGTTCCTCGATCTAGCACCCGGACCAAAAAGGACTTTGTTGTAATGATAAATAAAACCATAATTTGTCTCTGAAATCGACTGTAGGGCATATATCATATTATAATGGTTAAAGAGAAGGGGCTCCGTCGGCCCGACAGGGCCCCACTCTCGGCCCGGGACCCCACCAAATTTGTCAAAAAAAAAATTTTAAATGGAGATAAAAAGAAAATTATACAATTTGAAGTCTGTGAGTGCTATTTTGCGGCCATCTAGACGTTGCCATAGTAATACATTTTCTAATCTCAGCCCCACAAGGGCAACGGCATAATGTGTGTCCGAAACCGACTGTAGGACATCATATTATATCCAGTGGCGGGATAAAGAGTGTGGGGAGGGGAGCTGCCGGCCCGGGGCCACGCTAAATTTGTCAAAATATTTTTTAGCTGGAGATAAAAAGAAAATTCATAATATTGTCTGTGAAGTGCCATTTTCAGGCATCTAAAGGTGCCATATTCATAAATTTTCTTACCTCAGCCCAAACCATGGTGGGTCTGAGGTGGTATAAACTCTCCAACTGTGAAAGTCACTCCCTGGCCTCAATTTTCTGGATGCATATTATATCATTTATTCGTAGTTAAAAATATTTAGAATAACAAGATGCACACCTAAAATCCCACAATGGAATTGGTGACCGGGACCCAAAAAGGGCCCCCAGTTTCAATAATACACAGGGTCCCTGGTTTTCATGGAGAAAATAGTTTTTAATAAAGCCACTTCATTGAGACAGTGAATGCATCGCTTGCACATGCTGCTAAAGTGCCAGATGATGCGTACTATTTGAGTTATAAGCGGTTTTTGTATCTATGCCCCCCTCGGGAGCCTTTATCTGTATATTTATTCCTAATAGTTCTAGTATGCAACATTATTTTCTATAAATAAATATTGTAAATATACCTTTTTTAAGCATTAAATACATGTCAAGCGTGGATCCAGAGTTTACCCTGGCTATCGCACAGATGGGTTCCCAGGAAGAGTCATGAGATGAGAGCTAGCTTGTTTTGTCGCTAGGAGATAAATTTTAGATATTCGAAAAGTTTTTGTTTTCTAGATTCTTTGAAATACACTTCATGCATTATGAGATGTCTATTATTGAATACACTTTGAGTTCATAGTTTTCCCCTACATTGCTATGGTCAATTAATAATTATGATGATGATGATGAGGAAGAAGCTGTGCAAGATTAATTAACAGGTCCTTTGATGTGAAGTGTCAAGCAAGGCCCGTAGCCTAAGTTACGGTTGGGAATTTGGAAACATTATCGTAGTCGTCAAATGTTCAATTCATGCACACAGTCGGACAATAGATGATTTTTGATATTTGTTTTGTATAGAAAGTAATCTAAAACTCTTAAATTTCAGTTCAAGCATTTATTTATCTGTCTGTGGAAAATATAACATATGAATCATACAAAATAAAAAGAATTCAAATAAAATGAAAAATATGTAAAAAACATCTACACTAAATCAAAATGGAATATTCACTGCCTGTTGGATCCAAGTTTTAGCATTGCAGGGGTTCTGAAGGCTTACAGTATAAACTAATCCCTGTAGTTCTGATAGATTGCTGATTAAAATCTATTATATTTAAGATTTTATATTCAGTACATTCTTAAATGTTATGTAAATCTCATATATCCCAAAATTACGTTATATTCATGCACCGAAGTAGAAAGTTTAAATTAATAATTTTGATTGTTTTATGCTGAATGGTTTTTAATGATATTATTACAGTCTAATATGACCACAACATAATGAAGTCCTTTCCTTTAAACTTCTTAAACCTACTAAACTTTGCGTATCTCAATATACATATATATTTCCTTAAATCAAGGAACTCGTTAAATTAGTATAGAGAATTTTGTTTGTCAATCTTAGATATCCAAATTTGAGGAAATTATGTTTTATGCATGCACTGACATGAGAACTTTAACCTAATAACTTAGATATGTATATGTTTTATGTTGTTCGTTGAATGGACTTCTTTTATAATAATATTACAGTCTAATATGACTGCAACATTAGGAAGTCCACTCTGTAAATGTTTAGCATAATATTGTACAGAGAATTTCGATTGTCTATCAATATCATCATGTTAGATCCAAATCATGTTTTATGCAAGCACGACGAGGAAAGAAACGTAATAATTTTGATATGTACGTGTTTTATGTTATGTATTGATTGGTCTTAGTTAATAATATTACAGTTTAATGGCTTAATGTTAATAATATTACAGTTTAATGGTTTAAAATAATATTACAGTTTAATTGCCCCGGAACCCTGAATCCCAACCTGGGGCCCTTAACGGCCCCCCTAGCCCCAATCATCAGTGTTCACGTTTTGCTCGCAACCTGACCATTTCACTTCTCGTGGCTACGGCCCTGCTATGACGGTATTATTTATTTAATAAAATAATATTTAATTTCTATACGATAAAATAATCACTGAGAGAACAGATAATGATGTCAAAATATTGTATATACATGGAGGCTTGATGATCAAAAGTTTTTGGCAAGATTTGGTATGTTGGTCCCTGTCGCTGCTGGGCCGCGGCTTGGTGCGTGGAATCGTAAATAGGCCATGAAGTAAAAAGTGTGCAGAACGCTGTACTAAAGTATACAATACTGCCGCATTTTTATGCTAAATTACTCAGTATTACATTTAACAAAATTGGTAGACTAGTTTTGGGATGGCAGGCCTTAATTATTAATCATTTTTGTAAATATTTTTTGTCATTGTTTTCTATTATGTTTTATTTCAGTGTATGTAGTTTATATAATGAACCAATTATACATTACTGTTATCAGTACTATAATACACATTATTTATATTATAAACAGTCATTTGTTTCAATTTTTTATATTTTTTTATTATTGGCAGGACTGTAGTTACCATGGTATCCCTTGAAGGAAAAGTTTGTATTGTTACCGGGGCAACTAGAGGTATAGGGAAAGGAATTGCCTTACAACTTGGCCAGGCTGGAGCGACTGTTTATATAACAGGTAAGCTTAAAGAGGTTACATATAAACATTTGTGGGTTACAAGAATGTAAGTTGGCATGCAATCTAGTTAGAGGATTGTAGTGACTTAAATATCTTTATGTTATGCCCATCCATCTCCAATTTCAATACATTTAAAACATGTAAAAATTATTTGAATTAATTAAAAATGGTAGGCCAATGCGATATAATGGAAACTATAAACTTTTAAATAAATGCAGCTTTCCGATTTAAATTAAATAAAAACATAAATTTTATATATATATATATTATATATATATGTATATATATATATATATATTGACCAAGTTAAAAGTCTATTTATCCTGCATTCAAAATGTTGAATATTTTATTTAATTTTTTTTTTCTTGTTTACAGGTCGAACTCTTGAACCAAAGAATGATGGCAGCGTTGGTGGGTCGCTCAAGGAAACTGCTTGTGAGGTTTGTCGTCTTGAGTAATTTGCATGAATTTTGGCTAAATCAAAAATGTGTTGGCCAAGCCTGATTGACCCAAATATCGCAAACGCCAATAACCTATAGCGGTGAAATACACATAATATAACAATTTAAAAAATTTTTATTTTAATGAGGTGTATTTTGGGGTTTTTTTTCATTTATTGAGTGCTATTTACATAGCGCTTTAAGAGGTTGACTGCCAGACCTATTTTATTTTGATGTATTTTCTCGTGTACCAAAACAAGTATACATGTACTGTACAAACATACTTTTTTGAAATGTTATGAAATCACATATCAAAATGGTTTCTAATAAATTGGTGGGAAAATATAAGGGGACAAGTAAACTTGTCGTTGGCAAATGGACAGTACTTTCTATTGCCTCTGCCAAGTGTGAGTTTTCTTGTCCGCTTTTTGCATGGGTTTGTATACAGTATGTTCAGGGGGCGTCCCCCACTATTGCAATTTTTTGTACTGTCGGCAACATAACATAACATAACAAAAACATGTATGCTATTTGTACATTATCGTCTAGGTGTATCTTCCCCAGTCTGTGGCTCTAAAATGTATAACAATGAGTAATAAACGCTAGAATGTTACCCGGATTTGACAAGTATAGTCATCCCTAGCGCCCTCAGCAACACCCAGTAAGAGGAGTATATTCGTTGCTGGCAGCAAACATGTTAACATCAACAAAACAAGCGTAATAACAAAAAGAAAAAACAATTCAAACACATTATGATTCATTTGTTTTGTTTCGTGTGCCTTTGTGGTGTTTAAAATTTATATTTTGAACTTTTAATTGTAATTAGACAAGAATTTTTTTATACCTTGTT
The DNA here is from genome assembly GCF_011630105.1 of Anneissia japonica. NCBI lineage: Eukaryota > Metazoa > Echinodermata > Crinoidea > Comatulida > Comatulidae > Anneissia > Anneissia japonica. The sequence goes on from NW_022750884.1 coordinate 154,527, forward strand.
TAGCGAACCCGCAGACTGCAAATATTTATGATTTCAAATAAAAATTAAATTTTATTTTTGACCAATTAGCTCACCCGCCGCCACGAAAGAGTGGAAATTTAAAAAAAAAATAAAAGTTTATTTTTATTATGCCCTCCGTGAAATCTCCAAATATAAGATATGTATATTTCTTTCTAATTATATACAAATTTGAAGCATTTAACCATCCTATTTTACATTCTCCAATAAATTTTTTTTTCTCCTCCGTCTGGATGATTTTGACAAAGAAAACAAAATTTTATTTTTATTTTTATTCCGCCCTTCGACGATAGACTTTAAAAATATGAGTACGCGAAACAAGGAATAAAAAAAAAGTCTTGCCATAGGTATGTAAAGACACTAGTTTCTTTTTTACTGTATCTTGAGTATTTTTAATAAATAAAATTGCAAATAATATGTAGGGTCATCTTATTTGTAGATGAAACTGTTTGGCTTAAATTACTTACTGACATGGATTTAGCTATTCATTTTTGATCAAATCTCATTTCAGATTGAGAGCAGAGGGGGTAAGTGCATTCCTGTGAAGTGCGATCACAGCGATCAAAACCAGATTAAAAAACTCTTTGAGCAAGTCAAGTCAGAGCAAAATGGCCGCCTTGATGTTCTGGTAAACAACGCATATTCAGCTGTGACTGTAAGTGTGGTAAAGCTGCTATCCTGACACTGGGGCGTAAGCTGGTTTTATCCTGGTGGGGGGGGGGGGGGTGGAGTGCGAAAATTAAGAATGTGGAAGAGGAAGAGAGGTGTGCGAAAATTGAAAGTGGAACTAAATTTAATTTGTCATTTAATGGTCATTTTTAGTATTTTAACTCACTTAGTGGAACTAATTTGCTGCCATGGGGCTGCATCTGTAATCACCACCCCCCCCCCCCCCCCCCCAGTCTACGCCCATGTGACATACCGTTTTAAAGTCATGAATTAACTACTAGACAAGTTTTCTACTGTATTCTCTTTTGTTAAAGAAAAAAAATATATATAAAAGGGGATACTTCGAGTGTAGGCTAGCTTTAGTCGGGGTGGGGTAGCAAAAATTGAGAATGAGGAACTAAAATTATCTCTCAATGAAAACTTAACCCTTACGCTGCCATCTTCGCATAAATGCAAACACCACACAGTTGGTGTGCATGCTAGTTTCGCATAAATGCAATTAGGCTCACTGTCAGCCGTACACCACCTTCGCATAAATGCGAATTGGTGAAGGTCTTCAAAAAAACGACCATAGAGCGGCAGTTTTAACACTAAACCAAATACTGTAGTGTTTACTGCATATGAAAGCTAATGAATTTCTGCACACTTTGATGTGAAACTTGCTGAGTGTTGTTTTGTTAGAAGTTTGAGTTTTTGCAAGTTGAATATATGATGTTTTGAAATGTTGAGAAACTTTATTCTTCTGTAGTTGTTACAGCTGTGCTGGATAATAAG
>NW_022750884.1:156441-167720 GCF_011630105.1 Anneissia japonica
TATGGTCGGATTTTGGTTTAAAACATTTTATGTTTTAAATAATAACATTAGATTCAGAAATTGTGTATACTTTCTGAAATTTGACCATGATTAGAGCAGTATTGGCTGAACTGTGTCAGATTTTCTCCTACTACCAAGGTTGTTAAATTGTTTACTCATGTGAAGGCCGTTTAGGCAGCATGCAGGCAATTAGCAATCAATCATCCAACCCACCAGTGACCGTTTCTTCTAAGGGGAAGAATTTCGTCATGACATAAAAAAACGATGTTCTGGTCCTAGGCATAGCTAGGCGTAGGCCTAGCTAGGCCTAAACTGTGATGGTAATGTTAGTAAATATACGTAGGCCTAGGATTCGTTATTTTGATTTTCATCAGCAAGTATTTTGACTTCGAAAACACATACTCTGCTAATAGGCCTAGGCCCAATATACTATTTGTGATAGGCCTTGACAAAATAATCCTATCATTTATTCACTAAATAATAAATAAAATGCAGAAATAAAAGCTTATATGTACAAACCAACTAATGCTGATTAATTGTTTTTAGATTTATATTTTCATGATCTGAATAGTTCCCGAATTATTGAGCAAATAATATACAAAAATAAGCATTACGGTGACCTTGTTAAATAATTAGCTGGCACAGGGGATTAGAGGTAATGTTACCAGCTGGCGCTCTGGTTGACTGAATAAGAAAAGAGCTGGCAGCGTAAGGGTTAAAGGATATTTTTAGTATTTTAACCTACACCCATGATATTGTAGAAGAAAAATGACAATATGAATGTTTATTGATTGATTAAGTAATATCAATTTCAGTAAAAATAAAACATAGTAACATGATTAATATGAAAAGGACGGTACATTTTGTGGTTTTTATAGTAAAATTAGAACTAGAAAATTTAACAATGTATAATAACAATCCTTTCTTCACATAGACCCTTATATTGGCTGGTAAGTCAATTTTAAAATTCAAATTATAAACTTTTCACTAGATTTCAATTAATTTAAATTTAATAGAACTTAATTTAAATTAATTACTATGCATCCTTCATATGGTTTGTTTTGATTGATTGACAGGCAATCATGTCAAACATTGGTAAGCCATTCTGGGAACAACCTGATGATATGTGGGACACAGTAAACACAGTGGGATTAAGGTAAGCCCATCAAATGTATCCTATAAATAATACTGTATTATTTCATTTATTGAGAGTGTTTTAACCTCTTCTTTTATTTGTTGGTTTCATAGTCCTACCAGAAAGAAATTCAAAAAATTGTTAACTTAAGTTCCAAATTATTAGGTAGACATTTACGTAGCAAAATGTAACTCATGCTATGTTCAGTGAGTTTGAGCTTTTGCCTCATGGTCGACGTTTTCGATGTCCTGCATGCAAAACTAACAGGTAAGAGAAATTCATTTGTTCCAGTAGCCAGTCGACTTTTACACAATAACCAATAAAAATTGTGAGTGATTTAATTGTGTTATAATAATAGTGTTTTAAATGTTTTTTAAACATTTTTAAGCTTTGTAATCAAGATCCTTTTTTTGAATTGCCCTATGTAGGATGAATTTATAAAAATGTATTTTATTGTATTGTAATATTGTGTTTGTTAATTTAAACCTTTAACCCTTTCCAGTCGTAGGGAGTTGTGGTGACATCTAATTTACCATTAAGTTTCATGTGGGGATTCGCAGAGACTTGAGTTTTCCAATTTAATCACGTTTTGTTCTGCTGCCCTCAACATTTATTTATTTCTCTCCCACTCCCCCAAATCCACTACTGTACCTGGTATAAAAAAAATAGCTAAACTATAAACTAAGAACTATCAAAGTCTTAATGACTTGTGTTTCCCTCTCGAATCATGAATGTGTCATGTCGGAAATTGCCCTTATATGGAAAATGAAACATCAAAAACAGCTAGCGGGCCAACAAAGCAAGTTTTAATTTAATTTCCAACTACCCCAAGTAAAGTGGTAACTGACTCGCAAGAACTAACCTTAATACAGTCTGGTAGAAGTACGTTTTTACAGTGTTTTAAACTACAGTACAAAGAAATTTTAGCCTCTTCTCTTGTGTTTCATAAGACATTAAAAATTACTCTAAAATACAATAGGTAATAAGCACAATTTCAGGTGCTGCACAAAACAGAATTATAGAAGTATTGTAAATAATATTCACAACTGGGTTTCTGAAGTCTTAATTAATGCTACTGTAATTTATTTATTTTACCACAAAAGTGGCATGCAACATCAAATTGTGTTTTATTTGAATGTAATTTAAATTTTTAACTTTTGAGGTAATCCCTGCAAGTTTGGTATCATTTTGAAGCTACCAATTTAAGCTATCTCCCAATGGTGTAATTTTATCACCATGCTAAAACAGATACGGTGTAGTCCTCAGGCATGTTTTGTAATACTGAATTTCAAATATCTGCCCTAAAGCAATACTGTAACTATTTTCTGATATTAATAAACCTTAACAAGCTACAGTAGGTGTGAATAAAGGAACTATTGCTAAAATCAGGCAGGAATTAGTGTGTTACGGAATTGCAGGGATGGATCCATTATTTGAATGAGGGGGTTCAAAATATGTCCAAAAAAACCCCCCAAAAAGGGGATCAGGTCCTCCCCGGAAAAATTTTGATTCCTAGATGGCTGGAAATGCGCTTTTGAGATGTCTGTTAATGACTTTTAAGTTCTTCAAAATTCAAGGATTTCCCCCTCTTGACAAAGGTCATGTATTTTAATCTCATCCTTATTACATTAATAGGCCTATTATGTGTGTGCATACAGAAAAAGAATCAAAAGACATAGACAATATATTATTATATTCCAATATTGAGTAGTTTGATACATAGTTTCCTTCCATGAATTGATGAACTGATAGGCTTGAAGAACGCACTTTCGTATGAAAATTATGTTTACTACGTCAAATCAAAAACAGTGTTTTTAATTTTATATAATTATTTATTAGTTAAGGCTAAACCTAGTTTGTCGATCTGCCAACCTAGGCCTAGGGGTAGGTGGTTAGTATGCCTTTTGTAGGATAAGGCACAACCTATTTATAGCTGTACATACATGGTCAGACTATAATATAACGCAATTGTACGCACCATTTTTTTTAAAAATTCAAACGTTCAAATACATTTTTGGAATGGGGAGGTATATTTTGTTGGTTTTAGATTATCATATAAAAATAAATAAGAATATTTTCCTAATTCCCATCAAAATTTTATTGTTATTCAGTTTCTTTTATTACTGTACATACAGTATTCAATTATTGGCTGAAATTGTTTATGTTTTAATTACTTAAAATAGCGTATTGTTGTATTGCATTAATTATATATGTTAAAACTTTCAGGTTACAGTACCTTAGCCATCTATAGTTTATCTCTGCAACAGTGTAGGAGTCTTAAAATGGGGGGAACTGATGGGAGATAACGCGCGCAACAATTTGTTTTTAATGATGATCCATTCAGACGACCACCGCCAATCAGCAGACGGTGTCACATGGTCTAGCGCTCACAGGGGGGCAGAGTTAGATTTGTCGTGCGATGGTAGTACGACATGGTGAGTGTCCGGCTTAAGTTGAACAATTTTTCAATGCCATTTTGGATTCGACTTAAGCAGACAGGTAAACTTCGGGACTTTAAAATAATTATTAATATTAGATTGTTAATTGTTAATTAACTATTTTATTACTTAATTTTATAGGGGTCATTTCTTAGCAGCAATAGAGGCAGCCAAGTTGATGGTTCCTGCAAAGCAAGGCCTTATTGTAAATGTGTCTTCTGCTGGTGGTCTACGCTATTTGTTCAATGTTCCATATGGTGTGGGAAAGGAAGCGGTAAGTAAAGGTGAAATCGGCTCTTGAAAGCTTGTGATAATGAACTTTACACAGTTAAGTTTTGCAATGCCTATCTTGGTTTAGTTAATGTTGATACAAGATTCAAACTACTTTGTGTTATTTTTGAGGTATATGATTGACTTGCACCATGGAGGTATTATATATACCTCCATGCGTGCACAGACTTTAAGAACCCATCACATTGTCATTATTATTATTATTATTATTGTTGTTGTTGTTGCTGCAGCTGATGCTGCTGTTCTTGCTGCTGCTGTTGTTTTTTGTTGTTCTCATTATTATCAATATTTAGGTATTTTTAAAAAGAAAGGAAAAATCTTTAAGGTATCAGAAGAAGAAGCAATTGGCTCTAAGCTAGAAATTCCAACATTTGGTGTGAATATTGCTAATGGCCCTGTCACACCTTGACGATTTAGACAGCGTATGCCGACGTATCAAAATTTCTCAAAAACGCTGGCATACGCTGAACTATCGATATTTTTTTTTCTATCTTGGGCTTATACACAGCGTATTCATAACGAGTTGGATGTTTACATAACATATTAGCAATAACGTTCACAACTTATGCCCAACGATAGTTTAACTTAAGCACAGCACGGCAGCGTATTGCCGACGATCATGTGACGGAGCTTATAAAAAAGCTGCCGCTCGTCGATTCAAATCATAACCGCACTAGACATCACAATATCAAAACCACCGTATTAACATCGTCCAATTTTTATACAATCTCCCTAAACGCTTCAAATACGCTATATACAGTAGCTGTAAGTTAGAGCCATGTTCAGTAAGTTCTGTGGTCGTCCGGAACACGTCAAATACGTCTACATACATCTATAAGCATTGGAGAAAGTTTGATATAAGTTGTACATAGGTTCAAAGCATGTTACTTATAAGTAAGAAATAAGTTTTTGGTAGTACGCTAGACATTGAGGCACTTCAACTTTATGAGTAACTTACCTACAATTTATGGCCACATATGACCCAACGCTGGCATACGTCGGAAAATTTGGTGCATGCACAATTTTTCAACATACTTGCCGTATTCCGACATAATACCAACATGCTTCAGCATGCTCTTAACTTCTACAAAACTTGCCCATAACTTATTCAAAGTATGCGAGCGTATCGGCCCAATTTTTCATACGTCGGAATAGCTGGCTAAATCTTCAAGGTGTGACAGGGCCATAACTGTTGTTATTCCCAATAGTATAGCCTTTGTAAATTTCTTTTCTTTTGTATATTTATCTTGAAATATCAATAAAGAATGGTTAAAGTAAGTATGAATGTAATTATGAATAAATCAATTTAAATTGTTGATAATAATTTACTTTTTAATTTTCATTTTTTAAGTGTGATAGAATGGCTGCAGACTGTGCATTTGAGTTGAGGAAACACAACATAGCATTTGTGTCAATATGGCCTGGTGCTGTACAAACAGAAACGCTCATGGACAAGATCAATGATTTCACATTTGATAGGGTAAGTTCATTGACCTTTGAATTGCAAACATGAATGTCTCCTGCCTACACCAAAAAAGCAAAGCAAATGTAAATGCGAATTTTATAGATCGTAAGACGAGGGCGAAAATAAAAATAAACATTAGTCTTCTTATTTAGCAAATGGTTTCTTTTTCACAACTTCGAGACAATGAGGAGAAAATAAAAATAAAATGAATTGAATAAAAAGTGTAGTATTAATGAGATGGTAAAATGCTTTAAATTTATGAGGAAAAAATATACATATCTTATTTTTTGGAGATTTTAATGCAGCGCAGGCCGTAATAAAAATAAAGAAAAACTTTTTTTTTTATTTCCGTTTTTTTGTGGCAGCGGGTGTACTAATTGGCCAAAAATAAGATTATATTTTCATTCAAAATTATTATTGGCAGGCAGTGGGTTCACGAAACAAGGTATAAAAAAAGTCTTGCCTTTAATATAATAAAAAGACAAAGTTATTTTTTCCGATGTTGTCTTTACAATGAATTAAAAGGAACATTTTTGAATAGTTATTTAATTCCCTGTAACTGCTGTTCATTTAATTGTATTATACATCTGCCTTATTTTATTTAATTATTATTGATTTATCATTCATTAAAAACTTTGTTTCCATTGTCTTCTTTACAGCAAATAAAGAATGCAGTTGTGAATGGTGAAACTATTGAATTCCCTGGAATTGCTATAGCTCATTTAGCTGCAGGTAAGTTGGTATCAGATGTGTTAAAGCCACATTCCCAGTAAAATTTCAGTTTTTAAGAAAAATCTGATAATTTTTTATATATGTTATTGTTATAAAGATTTAAAATTATAATAAGAAATTGCTACTTTACCTGAATTTAGACATTCCTAAACATGAGAAAAATGTAAAATAAGACTGAAAGTTGATTTTTTTTTTTTGTGTTCCACACAAAAAATAAACGCAGGCTTACCTCAATTTAGTGAAATATGTGAAATATGATATTTCATATGAATTATTTCAAATTTGTTCAAAAAATTATTTTGAACGAGATTTTGACAATTAAACATCTCAGGCCTACTCGATCAACCGCAGTGTGGGAGATGCGAAGTACAGAAACTAGTCTCATTAAAGATGACGCATTTTATTGACTGTATAAAGTATACAAAAAAGTGAGAGCATTCCAGCGGATGCAATATACAACCTCTGAATTTGCCTAGTAACGAAGAATTTGTTGAGAAAATGGTAATTTCTTCTATGAGAAATAGCCTCTATTTCTCATTTGTTTATCCTTTGGTGTAAAACTAAAATGTATGCCAATATTTTTCCATGGTTTATGATAATTAGAGTAATGCATATGCATTTTTTCTAAAAAAATTCTTTTTTTAATTAAATTTTGCCGGGAAAGGGGGTTTTAAGCGCTGGGTGCATCATATATAAGCATATCATGACTATATATATGCATACAACAGTTTTTTTGTCCAGTACAATTTCAGAGTCTTGACAGGACTCCTGCCTGCCAAAAAAACCGTTTGATGATTTACTACAGAAATTTTACTACAACAATCCTTAAAATGATAACCAGCCAACATAAGGGTCGATGTAAAAGAATACAGGAAAAGTATTAAAGATATCCGTTCAGTGACTTTGAATTTTTTTTCTCATACAAATTTTTAGTTGTAAGTTAATAACTTATTTTGAAATATTATTTAAATTAAGCAATTCAATATGAAATTGAAATTATTTTTAGTGTACTGGCATATGGCTTGCCCCTTTAAATGATGGTATATGATGAGTTATTGCTGGTTTTATTGTTCTGGCATTCCTGGTTTGATAAAATAGTAAGCATGGAGAGCCAATGAGCTTTGAAAGAAGCGCTTAAAGAAAGGCACTATAGATAAGAGGTTTGGGGGGTGGAAGTGGTTTGGCGCAGGGTTTCAATCCTTCACTGTGAATTTCGCTTGTGTCCTTGAGCAAGGCACTTCATCTACATTGCTTCAATCTACCCAGCTGTACCAATGGGTACCAGCAAATTGCTTGAGTAACCTGCATCCGCTTCACACTACAGAAACTTTGGATAAGTTCCATCCCTATGTGCCTTAGTGGCTCGGCAAGGATATACTTATACTATATAAATAAACAAATGAATAAAAATAGATTTTCCATTATTGTTAATCTTTTACTTTTATACTTATAATATTATTATTATTATTATTATTATGTTACTAAAACCTGCCTTAAGGAGAAAGTAGACAATGGAGAATTTGGAGAACAATTAAAAAAATAATGTTAAGAGAAAAATAGCACAAAGGATATTCCCCTTTAAGTCTGACTTAATTCCCCTTAAGTCTGACTCAGTGACATATTATTATTATTATTATTAATATTATTATTATTATTATTATTATTATTATTATTATTATTATTATTATCTAATATTATCTAATATTATCATACAACAAAGGTTCAATTCCCTCTCATATTTTTCACCTTTTCTCTCTACAGATCAAAACATAATGAAGAAAACTGGTCGAATCTTTTTGACAGTAGACCTTGCAGATGAGTATGGATTTAAAGACATTAATGGACAAGTTCCGCCTTCATACCGTCGAGTTAAAGACTTATTGAAGATGGTTAATAGAACATGGTTAGCGGCTTGTATTCCAGGATTTATTAAAGTTCCCTTCTGGCTGATATCGTGCGCAACCCACAAATTTTGATAACTATGATTTTTATCCCTTGTTTGAAATTTGAAGTATAACAACCGAAAATTTAATGAGATTGTAATTAATTTTGTTTTATTTTTAAACAGTTAAATTTATGACATCCTAGCTAACAGTGTTACATTGTAATATAGTTTTAATAACGTCCTAGTTTGGTGTACCAAACTTGTTTTTGTAGAACCAAAAATACGTATTTGTAACACTATTTAAATACAGTACTTTGTAACATTGCTTTGTTGCTGTAACGTTATCTTAGCATGCAGTACCTAACTACAACTTAATACCTTTCCTGATATTTTGCTTAAACAGGGCTATTTTAAAAAACAGACTGTTGCATGTTGTCTGAAATTGTGTCCTGTATAAATATGTTTAAATAAATAAACTTCATGAACATTATAAAGTTTGCTGAGGTAATTGTTATATTTTTTAATGAAATTCAAAAATATGCTGTGTTGGTATCAGGACCGACGCCCTTCGCATTACTTGTGTCCTTGGACAAGGCACTTTACTTACGTTTGTTGCTGTAACGTTATCTTAACATGCAGTAAATAACTACTGTACAACTTAATACCTTTCCTGATATTTTGCTTAAACAGGGCTATTTAAAAAAAAACAGACTGTTGCATGTTGTCTGAAATTGTGTCCTGTATAAATATGTGTAAATAAATAAACTTCATGAACATTATAAAGTTTGCTGAGGTAATTGTTATATTTTTTAATAAAATTAAAAAATATGCTGTGTTGGTATCAGGACCGACGCCCTTCGCATTACTTGTGTCCTTGAACAAGGCACTTTACTTACGTTTGCCTCTCTCCACCCAGGAGTATAAATGGGTACCTGTACCTGCTAGGATGATGTGGCAATGCAAGTATTACTCTGTATCAGCATTAAATTGCACACATGATTAGGAGTACTCCCCAGGGAGTGGAGGAGGTTGCACCACTTTGTGCTGGATTGATTATGGATCCAATGACCAAGGGTAATGTTAACATCATCACCAGCACCTTGTATTCCTTGGCAAAAGGCGCAGTATGAATCTCTATATTATTAATATTATTAATTTATTGAATGTCACGGCCCTGTTCCTACCAATCCTTTCAACACTACACAAGGATCGTACTTTTTAGTTTTTTAAGAACTAAATTGACATCTCCACAGAGTATGAACTCGTGAATAGACTCGATAAGAAAAATTTATTGAATTACAATGTGTGAATAGTAGGCTATTTTATTTGATACGTAATGCCTTTTAAATACAAATACAGTACCAAATAGAATATAAATATATAGAAACATTATGTCAGTAAAATATATTACAAGGTAATAAAATCTGGATCATACAAAGAAACCCATTGTGTGTAATTTTTTATATAATAATTCATTTAATTAATTCAAAGATAAAATAAATACAACAATAATGTTCAAAGACATAAAATACTTAGTGGGACTTCTTAGACGCGTAATACTGTACTTCAAATTGGGTTAGCTCCAGACATTTCAATGAACAAAAGTGTAAAATCATTCTTTATTAAAAAAACACAATAGAAAGAATTTGACACAAGAAAAACAATTACAAATAATGACAATTTACCCACTCAGACGAGTGCCTGGCATTCCAGATAACATTAATTTGACTTCCAGCAACTACTATAACTCGTTACATCCTTAAAACATAAAAATAGTGACAAATTATGCTGAACTACTACTTCCTATTCACTTTTAATAGAAACAAACACCTGACTTAACATTTTAAGAGTTAATCATAATACTTACTTTAGCATAATTGGATGATCATAATTGGGATGTTTTTTTTTTTTCGCATGTGCTTAAAATTCCTTGGAAATAGGTCTTCCTCATTGAAGACCCCTCCAATTAAAGACCACTATTCTGTTGTCCCAAATTAGCAAACGTCTTGTCTTTATTATTCTATTTAGAGACCAACTGCTAAAGACCTTGGAAATAGTCCCAAATGTGGTCTTTAATCGGAGGATACCTGTATTCTGAATTAAGTAACTGTTCTTACTGAAAGTTTTGTTACATTTAAAACTGCGTATTCATGATTGACTCAGTAGTGGCGCCAGGATTTGCCCGATAGGGGGTACAATGTCCCGAACGGAAGTGGGGGATCCCCCACCCCTATTAAAAAAGTGGGAAAAGTCTACTAACATGTGGATTATACATGTACATTTTTTTTTTCTCAACAACGAATTGTGGTTTTCTGCCCAACGGGGGGAGGGAGGAGGCAGCTCTTCCTGATGGGGCCACCACTGGATTTCCCACAGCAAGTGTAACAATGGTTGCTGTGGAGACTGGGTCACAGTTGGTTAATGAAAGTCAAAGGTTCTGGTTTTGACGGTTTCTGGACAAAACGGCAAAAAACCAAAACGGCAATACACCAAAACGGCAATGATAAGTACCAAAACGGCAACAGACCAAAACGGCAATGTCAACTACCAAAACGGCAATAGGAATAGACCAAAACGGCAAAGGAGCAAATCAATGCCAAGACTGAAGCGCCACCTGTTTTTTTTTTTTTTTATTACATATCCATGACTAATAATTATTTCGTTATTTTAAAGTCTTACTTATTATTATTATTTTTTTTTTCCCTTGCCGTTTTTTACTTTTATGACATAAATTTTTAGCCTCATATTATCTGTATTTTAAGGTTTTAATTATTTAAATGTTAACTGGTTTTATAGCATTCTTTTTACTATTGTATTGTATTGTATGTTATTTTTGTTATTGTTATTATTATTGTTATTATTATTATTATTATTATTATTATTATTATTATTATTATTATTATTGTTGTTCCTCTTCTTCTTTAAAGTGTTATTTATTATTATTATTTTTTTCTTTCGTGCATTTTTACTTTTATGACATAAATTGTTTAGCCTTATTTTGTCTGCATTTTGAAGTTAATACAACTATGTTGTAACTTCCTCTGCACATGCCACCATTTAGCTATCGTCTCTGCTGGTATCATATCAAAATACACAAATTATTGGAAATATAAATATAGTTTTGATAAAAATAAACGTAGGCCTATAAATTTTGGTTTATTGCCGTTTTGAACTTAGGCCTATTGCTGTTTCGGTCTTGCCGTTTTGACTTATTACCGTTTTGACTTATTGCCGTTCTGGTTGAAAAGTGTTGCTGTTTTGGTTTTTTGCCGTTTTCCTCATTGCCGTTTTGACTTATTTCCGTTTTGGTTTTTTGCCGTTCTGTCCAATTTT
>NW_022750884.1:167760-179805 GCF_011630105.1 Anneissia japonica
TTATTCTAGTTAGAGACCAACTGCTAAAGACCTTGGAAATAGTCCCAAAAGTGGTCTTTAATCGGAGGATACCTGTATTCTGAATTAAGTAACTGTTCTTACTGAAAGTTTTGTTACATTTAAAACATGGGCAAACAGGGACGTGCGACTGGTACTAGGGCGAATGTGTTTCAGGGGCGAGTGTTAGACGCACATATTGGGCTTATTCGACTGTTTCATTTCGTTGAGTATTATTTTCATTCGACTGGTTCGTAAAATAGACTTCATTGACAACGAAAATTAACGTAATCAGAATGCGTTATTCAGCGTTAAGTTATCCACGTGACCAAAACAAATATAGCCGATTGTCAGTTTAGCAACAACATTTGCGTTAACATAATTTAGATTAAATTTCAGAAAATAAAAATTATAATATTTACCTACATTAAAATTAAAATTAATTTAGATAACAGAATTCAAAAACTGGATGAAAACATTTTTTTACGGAAAGCCCATACTGCCACAAAATCCGAAGAAGCCTTGATTACGCAGCGTACGTATCGCGGTTATGCAGCTATTTTGTTTTGTCGAGTATTATTTTCTATCGATGGCTGGTCGTGCGCAGGTGGCGTGGTTTAACGAAGAACCACAGTCGAATACGGCCAATGTTTGCATGCGCCCTCTAGAGATTAGCTGGAGAAAACAAGAAAAGATGGCTTTTTCTTCGGCTTGAAAACATTTTTATTTTAAATAGTTGGTTAATTAATACTTAAAGCTTTTACATTTCGTGCATTTAATTGTGTTTAAATAATTGAAATTTACTTAGATTGTGTAAGCATGTTAGTTTGCATTTAATCTAGTGTTCAGTCCAAGGCTAGGCCAACTGTAGCCTAGCTAGAGGGTCTACTAGAGAGGCCAAAGCTTGGAGTCTGCCCCATCGGCATCACTATGTGTTTACAAGGAGGGCAGTACCGGATTACAGTACAGGGCCTAGCTAACTAGGTAAACTAGATAGAGATAACTAAGAAGTTTTTACCACGACCCTTTGTATTTCGGCGTTAAACTAATTAAACAGGTGCTGCTGAGTTATACTACAGATAAGAACAAGATACTCTGTATGTATACAAATAAAATGACCTTGGACAAGGCCTAGGCTAGGGCCTAGACCTTAGGCTAGCTAGATAGTACTGATTAGCCTAACTAGGTACTGTACCTCACTTTGAAGTCTTCAGTTCAGTCAAGGGAACTTGTACCCACAGTTTGGCTGACAAATACCCACAGTTTTGGCAGTGCAAAGAGTATTACAGTATCTGTTTTGATAGCAGTAAACAATGTTAAAGACAAACTTAATAGGCCTATTAATAGAAGATTCTGATACAGGAGGAACTAAATTTAATAATTCATGATGTCGAATATAACAAGGGGGTGCTATTACAGTAATGAGTAGTGTCAATTAGAGCTATACATATGCAAAATTACAATCCCAGCTATTGGTTTTTGTTTTGTTTGGTACACTTATATTAATTTTAAATTTTGTTTATTATTACGCTAAAGTAAAAGTATGAATACAGTTTGAATACAGTTTGAGTACAGGTTCCTCAAAGTGGGTACGACTTGAAATGAGTACGAGTTAGCCAGCACCCTTCAGGGTTGGGTGCTCACAAAGTAAGCCTTGGCTTAATCTTCCAAAAACCTAGCTTAGCTGGCATAGACTATCTACAGCTTGTGTTAAAGAATAGGAATAAACACAGGCCTAGGCCCACACTATCTGGCCTGATTGGAGAAGATAAGCATGCTCCATCTCACATTAGTCATTAGGTACACCCCTTCATCTTGTATTTATAAAAAGAATACACTCTTGTACAAAAAATTATTAATGTAGAGCAAACCTTTCATTTTACTTTGATTCAGGGTACTGTAAAATTGGAACATGGGAAGCCACAAGAAGAAATCTAGACGCCACTCCAGATCAAGGAGTAGAAGCAGCGACGATCATAAATCGCGTCAGAAGTCACGAAAGACCCGCAGAAGATCATCATCTTCAAGTAGCAATGATTCACCATATAGAGGGGGCCGCTCGTCCAAGTCATCGAGGTACAGGTCGCCATCACGATCCCACTCTCCATCTAGGCGTAGAAGGTCACGAAGTAGGTCATATGATGACTATGCAAGACGACGGCGAAGATCGAGATCAAACAGTAGAAGTAGAAGGTTATATCTTTAATAAATTTCCTCATTTTACAAGTATTATTTACAAGTATTCCAAACTTCTAATATTCAATTTTATCTCTTATATTGAAACTTAAAAGTTAAAGGTTGAATTACATTATCAAAATATTTATAACAAGCAGATATTTTAAAACATCAAAGAATCACTCAATTTAAAAATACAATAATAACTGGGATTTATTATACAAAGACAAATACTAACAGTTCTACCATAAAAAATACAGTAATAATTACAAAAAAATGAATTAAAACAAGGAACAATGTATCTACTGTATAGGCCTACACTGCTTAACCAGCTGATTCTACCTAAGTGATCAGTTTTGTTGACAAATAAAATTCTGATACACTTGCATACTGGTGACCACACCAGTCATCAATCATCTGCTCAGAATCCCCTAATCAGGTTTGGTGACGGCATCACATGAATGGTGATGTCACCGAAACTGATACTCATCAGATCTATTTAGAATCTGGTGGCTTAACGTCCAATCACACCAATGAATAGTCATGATTACATTTCCAACAATCATCAGGGTGAATAGGAGCTTATTAAAAAGTAATTTATTAAAATCTTAAGGTATTTCTGGTTGAGTTAATGTTAAAAACAAATTGTTGTAGATCACGTTCCAGACGGAGATCAAGAAGTCGATCACGTAGTACTCATCGGGAACGGCGACGACGTAGCAGCTCCGGCAGTCGTTCTCGTCATTCATCAAGGAAAGGCTCTCCAACTGAGAGAGACAAACAGAAGGGTAAGCAAGCTAAGGACGAAAAAACTAGCTCCGATTCGGTAAGCACTCCTTCTTCTTGGCAGTTCCTTTGCCAAATGTGGCCCTAAATCGTAGCATCAACTTCTGACAAATAATTTATCATTTCAACAAATCCAGGATGCAAGAAAGAAATTCTAATAGCAATAATTTTTTTGTGTGTGATAATTTTTGGTTCTCATAACCTCAAAGCCAGTCTTGATAACCTTATCAAGCTTTTAGACACCCCACCCGGCTTGTGCATTGTTTTACTTAATTAAATTAATATCTTTTTCATTTGTGCATAAAATATTTAAAATAAATAATAATATATCATCAAGGAATTATAATATAAAATGAGGATTATTCATAAATGATAATTAGTGACTTTTAATGTAAATCCAAATATAGTAGGTAGTTGGTTTGTAGTAGCTTCATGTTGAGTTTGTTCAGTACTTTAAATAAGTAACTTTTGTTATAGCAAAAAAAAAATGTTTAAAGTCATGGCCCAATGAGTTCAATTGTTCTGACATGTTTAATTAATCAAACTGAATAAATCAAATGTAATTATTAATAAAATAAAAAAATGTAAGTTAATGAAATGCAATTGAAGAGAGATAGCCAACAGGTAAAATGCAACTCTGAAATTGCCTCCTGCTTTGTATACAAGAGAAGAAAAAGTACAAAGAAAACTTGTTTAAGTTTATTAACACTATCAGCATGCAGTTGAAATCGTATTTGAGGTTATGGATCTGCTGTATACAGTGAATGTAAGTTCTCGTTATTTCTAAAAGCCTAGTGGTGGCACCATGATTTGCCCGACAACAGATCCAACTCCCTGACGAGAGCATAAGTTGCTGTATTCGGACGTCACCCAAAATCTCTCGGAGGTGATCCGGGGGAAGTCCACCGGAAAATTATGACAATTTTCAAAGACTTAGTTGATTTTAGAGTACTGATGTGTGAAAAATACAATAATGTTTTTCCCCACCTTTAATTGGTGCCGCTCTCGCAAAAGCAACACATTAAATGTAGAGGTAGTACTGTGTTGCTACACGTTGTCACTTTTCCAATGTATTATGATAGTAATATCACTATTTGCTGGTTATTTTCCAGGCACCATCCAACTTGTTGAAACAAAAGATGCAGAAGGCACTAGAAAATGCTTCTGGAGCACCAGGTATTTTAAAAAATTATATTATTATTTTGTATATAAATTTAATTTTTATGATTATATGTAACATTAAGCATTTAGTATAGTTGTGTAACATACACCTTAGATCATTGAAAAATTCATCTGGTTTCTTTGTAGTGTTAAACTTTCATTTATGATTAAACCAAAATTACACCTTATTGAAAATTATTATATGAAGGTTAGGTTAATGCATGAAAAAAGAATCCTAAGGGTCTGTAAGGCCAAAAGGAATTTTTTGAATGCACTATAGTAACATAGTATAATAACTTCATGTAGTGTATAGATAAGCACTATACTAATTGCTTTATAAATCTATTGCCATTTATAATCAAACTGTCGTCGGTTGTGTCTGTAATGATATGACCACTACATCTGCGTACAAATTCATTGAAGAACGGTGCTGGTTGGCAGCCTGTAAGTACCAGTTGGAAAATAATAAGCGACACTGATTATTCAGTAGAAATTTGTTTTGTAAATAATTCTTAACAAAACAGCCATTGAAAAAGACTTATGTCTCAATGTATTATACAGTATGTATGTATGTACTGTGGGTATGAAATATTATTAAATTTGGTTGTACTGAGATCTAGGTTAGACCGGGGGGTGGGTAGGTAATGGACCCTGCTCTGCCAGAACACCCCCCCCCCCAACCCTCTCCCAGGATGAAGACTTTAAAAAAAATTGAAATGTATAAAACAATATTTGTAACATTCCAAACATATAAAAAATTTAACATAAACCACAGTCCCTGTTAGGGTCTGTTTTTCTTTTCTGTTTCTTCTCTTCCATTTCCTATGTTTTTGTACTGGGCTTTTCTACCTTCAACATTTGTCATTTTCTATACTTTGAACGGCTTACAACTTGACTCAACCAAATGCCGTATAACAAAGATGTGCTCTTAAAAGTTGACATACATATTTTTGGTATCAATGAACTAGTTATTTAATGCAATTTATGTCCTCTAAATCGTTCCAAACTAGTTATTTTCTTCCATCCTGTTTTCCTGTGTTTTTGGCACAGGGTTTTTCTACTCTGCACTAATTTGATTCCATAATATTTTGATGTTGAGTAGTATCCACAGAAACAACTTCCAAGAAGAATGAAGTGAATGAAGATGATCCTGAGATGAAAAAAGAGTTGAAGAGACTCGAAAAGGATAGCTTTCGTCAGACAGCATTCAAATCTTCTCGTTGGGACCTGAACCCAGTTAAGGTTAGTGCCAGTGATGATTCAGAAAAACATAGTATACTAATGATTTATCTTTTATTTTATTAACTTTAACATTTTAGCTACTCCAATGTATTTCACTTTCATCTGTCTTTTGTTTTTTTATGTTATTCTGTATTCATTAAATTATTACTTTACAAAATTAATGTACAAACACAAACTACAGTACCGATCATGGGCATTGCACTTAGTCGGACGTGGTGTCTGCCTGCGGGCTCGATTTGCTTTAGATTTTTTTTGCATGCTCTGCTATACAGACCGCGGGCAACACAGGCTTACTGCATTCTATCATTAAAAAAAAAAGGGAAAACTGAGGGCAGTCTACACACAGAGAACACAACACATTGACCTTAAATTCAATCGCTGTTTTTGAATTACCTACCATAAGGTAGTAGTTCATGTTTTACAATCTTTCTAATAAATAATTGAACTGTAATATATTAAAATATCGGAAAATATTTTATGTATACTATACAGTATATAACAATTAGGCTTATCTCTACAGTATATTCATTTTATATATGTATGCGTATGTGTTTTTTTTTATAACATATTGTGTTACTCTGACATCTATATGAGATATAATACCTGGTGTTATTGTTTAAATTTTAATCATCAGTCAAGTTCTACAAGCTCTAGGCCGGTGTCACTTGATCAGAGCCATGATATGGCAATTTTTGGAGGCTCAGTAACAAATGGCTCGGCACATCCAACTCTACAGCACCCTAACGTTGCTGCTCTTCTTTACAGACCCAACTGGAAACTAACTTGTGAAAGTGTAAGTGAATGTTTTAAATTGAAACTTGGTATAGCAGGCCAGTGGTTGCAAACAAGAATGCATTGTTTTCTGTTTTGTTGTTTTTTTATTATACTGCCCTCTGCAGTTTATTTATTTTTTTCTATTTCTGATAGGCATCTTTTTCACAAAGTTACAAAGAAATTAGAATTTTTTTTAAATAAATGGTTGTTGTAATTGGGCAATCTTTTGTGCTCATTCCAATGTATGCAAATTTACACAAAAGTTTTTGCTTTTCCAATCTGCAATAATTATTTTAAATATGCACAGAATCATGTTTTTCATAATACCGCCCTCAATAATATTTGTTTTGCTACTGCAATTTATGAATGAATTGTCTTTAATAATCCACTGCACTCTGTAATTTCTGTTTTGTTATTGCAGTTTCTGATTTCCTTTATTATAACACCACCTCTAAACTGTTTGTTTTGTTAGTGCTTCTTATTGAATTTTTCTTGTTTTCATTTTTATTCCAGTTAAGGGCCTCACCGAAAGAGAAAATGGATCGATGGATTGAGAAGCTACAAATGTGGCGGAAAAAACGCATAGACGAGGCAGAATATACTTGACACGATTAGGAAAAAATTGTTTAATAATAAATAGAGCTAACCTGAAATTAAAGCAACCTTGGATTGTACACTTTACAGATGAACCACCAGTGCAAGTAACTTTTTACTGCCTTTTAATTATTTTTGTGACTATGATGTGGTGAATGTGAGCCAGTATTTATAGTTTCATGCCTGTTGGATGTGTAAACATCCTGAACTGCCATCCTTTAATAGGCTGTAAAGCGTGTGAAGTCTCATTTATATCTACGGTATGCTATAAGTGGTTAAGGATAATATTATGTGTCTTCTGTAATACTGTACTACTGTATATGTGTACATTGTATGTTGGATTGTTGCAAAGACTGTTATATTTTTTTTATTACTGCATTATCATTATGTTTGATGGGAATATTACCTTTCCAAGGTAGAACAAGATTGATACTTTCCTGTATAAATTGATTGATTAAAGTACAATTCTCTGGATTTTATATGACTCTATTGTACAATTTGGGTTTCAAATCATGAAGATAAAATATAATTAATTTTGTTTTAAACTGTAAACTGATTAATTAATGACAGATTAAAAACAAATGAAATTGTTTTTCCGTAACCTGAGGTAATTCAATAAATACTTGGTTTACATCAATTCTGCTAGAAAATTGCATAAAGTTACCGGTAATTTAGGTAGGGACATGGAGTACTTTAGGGCTTTAGATTATATTAGTTTTTTAGCAGAATAGAACTAGTACTATCAAAGTGATGCTGAAGTGCTCCATGCATTCATTTAATTATTTATATTGTACTTGTACATGGGGCTAGTCATGCCAAAATAAGCATTCTCCAAATTTTAAGAAATTTACTGGATTCGACTTCTTGCCAAAGTTTGAGTTAAAAGTATTACAGCTTCTCTGTACTAAAGTATACAATACTGTCACATTCTTATGCTAATTACTCAGTTTAACATTTAGTGACAGTACACAGGTTTTGGGATGGCAAACCTCATAATTTAGTCCTGGAATGATTACTTGAGAACTTTGGGAAGGCCTTTACTATAGCAAGCGATATTTGGTCTCTCCTGGGCTATGGCAGTTGGTCTTTTTTTTTTTTTTTTTCGAAGTAAGGCTTTGTGCTTCCAGCCAAGATGTTGTGGGTCTGATTCCAATACAGGTCACATTGCCCGTATCTTGGCTCGACACTTTATCCATATTTGTCGCTCTACACAGGAGGACAAGTGTTCCTGTTTAGATGTGAATATTTTGAAAAGACAAAGGGTAAATGATTATGCACTTGGCAATTGTAATCCCAGCCTGTTGTCTATGACTACATACATACAGTCCTGGGCACCATTTTAACATACTTCTTTCCTGTTTAAATCCCGGCTATTTTGCAGTACAAATACCGGAAAACCTGGCTACTCTGATGTTTAAAATTCCTGACCATTTCAAGCCTGTTACATTCCTGGGTTAGTTCCAGATTCAACGCAGTGCTATAGGGACACAGATGTCTGTACCTCCCCAGCTCAGTCATAGCTAGTGCGCTGCTATTGTGCATATCTGGGGAGGAGGGCCCAGGATTACAATTGACAAGTGTATTATCTGTGCTTTGGAAGTTTCCTAAATAGATAGTGCATCATAAGTGCTGGGTTATTCTTATCAACATATGGACCTAGTAAGTAAATCGGCAGTATCATCTACGTAGATTATAAAAAATGCTCGGTTAAGTTTCTGTCTAAATGTTATATCTGTTATACTAAATTGTCATTTCTTTCAAAATTGCACTAGACGGACTGGTACTATTATTGTTAACAACACTGTACTATTAATATTTCAGTTATTACAAATATATGACTATTACATATTATATTTATTAATAATTATAATTGTTATTGTTTTTATTGTATGATGTGATAATTTTCGTTCACATTGTATGTTGTTAATTTTACTAATGATGTAATAAAGACAATAAATACATGTTTTATAAAAGCATTTTTGTCGGAATGAAATTCAGTATATAAATCCGGGCACGCACAGCACGTTCTACGACCGGCTACCAACAAATTGATCTCTGCTGTCAGTGAGAGCTTGATGACACGACTCTGCTAATTGTCAGTACCAAACTGACCGGATCATCATTAAAAACGATCTCTTAAGCGCTTCTTATATTCACTGACCATTGTGTGTGCCCGACTTAAGTATGTACCTAGTAGGATATGAATTATCTATTTTGCCTGAAAAGTGTGTGCATGTTTATGATTATTCATGACAATGGTTGTTAATTATAATAATTTGGTAATGATGGCAAGTCAAATGGCGGAGCGGTTAAGTCAGGGGAGCCGCAACATACAGCCATAATATTGTTGCTGGTTCAAACGGTGAAACAAGTATTCTCGGATAAGGACTATAAATACTGGTTCATACAGGACAGACAAGAGATAGCTGAGAGACCCTTAGGAGAGAAGCGAGCTACAGTATTGTACAAGCTAATCCACACTACACTTCCGGTATACAATGTAAATGGTGATGTGTATGCATGCATGTTGATTATTATTCATGATTTTGGCTGTTAATTTTTATGATTTTGGATGTTAATTGCGATTTGGTAACTATGGTGATTGATGATAATGTGGTTGGTGGGTCATAGTGTGGTAGGTGGTAGTGATGACAGTTAATTTTGGTTAGGGTGAGGATGACAACATACGCAAATACGATAAAAATAAAACATTATCATCCACAAGATACATTAATTTTCTATTTCAAATTTAAAGAGACCTCATATTGATTTATTACTATTATTGCACTTACACATTATATAAACGTTTTACAAAATTATGCAAAAAAATATTAAATTCTGTTCTTTGAGTGGTTCAATAGTGAATTAAGTCTACTACGTAGATTCTCTTCATGACTGCAACACTGTTTTTTTTTTTACGAATAATAGTGATGTACCATCATATACTGTATGTAGAATATAAAATCAATTGGTTTCGAAATTTCATTTAATCCCCAATTAGGACTTCATGCATTATATAGCGAGTGATCCGGGTTCGAATCTCGGGGTAATTCTTTCACATATCTTCTCTACCGTTTACAATACAATGATATACTATGTATTTTATTTATATCGTGGTTGTACATAATTAAAGGCCAACTAATAGATACAAATTATAATCATAAAATATAATCAAAATTTCGCCATTGTCATACATCTGCAGGTGTGTCAAACTTTCGTCTGCAAAATTGAATTTGCTTGTAGACATCTGCAAGTCTTTGTTTTAGAATTTCGATGTTACGGTGTGGTAAGCCAAATAATCGTGTATGTAACGGTTCGTTGGATTCATATTCTGCTTTTATCATGGCAGAAATATTATCGTCATGATATAATTTTTCTATGATTGATACTGTGTTCGCGCGAAAAATGCAAAGTGACTGTAGAATCTCTTGGTGAAACTTGCCAAACTTATCGAGCAGACGATAGCTATGAAGTAGCCCGGATTCATTATCGAAAAAAATAAGTAACCCGGATTGTTTTGATTTAGCAAGATTATGAACAGGACTGTCCATGATTAAATTATTCCATTGTTTGTTAAACATGTTATTTGTAAGCCGATCAAGATTCGCCGTTAAATAGTCAAATATTACCATATCCGACCATTGGACGAGCTCTGATATTTCCGTGTACGTTTTGTTAACAATGTTAATCGGATGTAGTTGCTTACGCTCATCGTGGAATTCGATTGGGACATACACAGGTATTAAATCCGGTACCCATTGACTTAAAATTACCAGTTTGCCATCCGTCCATCCGGCGTCCTGGATCTGACCACGAACCGATCGCCATTGTGGGCTTTCATAATCCACGGTGCTGAGAACCAATGGTGGGGCATTCTGTATTCCAAGAACCTTGCTTAGGTAATAGGAAAATACTTCACCCTGGATCTGGTCTTGGTTCATGCGGTAACGCGCGCACATTTTTGTGCCATCTTCAGTGATAACCAGTCGATTCTGCATTCTTCCACATCCACATGTCACGTTTAAAATTGAGTACAATCTCGCTTTCGTGGACCATGCGTCACTCTCTAACCCTTGCGGGACTAGTTCTTCTGCTCTAGGACCCCACAAAATCTCATTTTCAATTATATTGTCCAATGGTTCCTGTCTCTTAACTAGTGAATCAAGAGGGATTAACGCCTCTTCTTCGCGTTTTGTTGTTAAGAAGTTTCTAAAAATCAGTGAATGAGTAGGCTTATGTGTTCTGTGGGATTTAGCTAGTCGTTTGTCAATTGACGCTGATGATATTCTATTCATCGGAGAGGTTTTGGTTGATCCGTCTAAACGGTGCCCTCCGGCGGTGTTTCGTCTTTCAGCCTGCTCTGACTTGTTAGGCCACGGTTGAAGAGATTGTGCATCGTATCTGAAATCCGGAGAAGGGTTTTTCTCATGAACAGTCACTTCAGTCCCTTGAATCAGAATTTCATTCAAACCTCCAGTTTTTATTTCTTTTTGTGAGCTGATTTTCTTTAATGAGCTGTGAAATGCGTCAGGTTTTTCTTGCTTCTTTTTGTTAATTATTGAATAGACATGGCGTCTTGGATAATTGGTGGTAACGCTCATTGGAGGTGGCTCCAATATTTCCATGTTTCGTCTAGTTTCACCATCATACGTTTCAAAATTGTTCAGGCTTGTATCCTTCATTGAGCTGCATAAAACCGCGGTGAATGTAAAAGTGAAGAGAAGAAAGACAATTCTTTCGTACACTCGGATCTCCTTTGATCGTTGATGTGAGATAGATGTCCTTACTTGAAGTATCGACCCCATTATTTGTTCCGTATTACTCTACGTGTAGGCCTGTTACTAGCCACGATGCAATTTGCTTGGAAAACAGTTCGTTCTGAAATAAAGAGAAGACGCCGTATGATATAATAAGACTAATAAATAGATAAATAATAATAAAATAATGTGCTCAAATAGACACAAGATATTATAATCGTATCAAGCATAGCCCTTCAAAAAGTTCTTTTTTATTCAGCTGTGTGAAAAAAAAAGTGTCTCTGGCGGAATTCGAACCTGCAACCTCTCGCTGTCCTTGCGAGTGTCATATTGTTTATACCACGGAGAACTATAGGATACATGCAGATTTAACCCCAGGCACTTTCATACATCTGACTGAAATGCTCACATAATGTGAAGCTATAATAAGTAAGCTATATGTTGCAGCTTGGAAACCATAGTAGTATATATTATTATTATTATTTATTATTATTATTATTATTATTATTATTATTATTATTATTATTATTATTATTATTATTATTATTATTATTATTAT
>NW_022750884.1:182295-198858 GCF_011630105.1 Anneissia japonica
ATACTATTCAGTAAGGAATCGTGTTGTCCGAATGCTCTGGTTCTATTTTTTGTAGTTTACTTACGTTTACACTAAACCTGCTTTCTGGAAAATTTAGTGTTGCGAAAAGTTATGTATTAGGTACACGAACGTTTTCGGTCATCTACTTATATGTGACACTTCTGGGCATTCTAAGAGCGAATATTACATATAACCAGACAATTAATTTAAAAAAGCAACGCTACTGCAAGGTGTGTAAAAAACATCCTAACGTCAATATGTGTTGTTAGATCATTATAATAAAACTTTTTTTTTTTGCAATTTGCTATACAACATAAATTATGAGTGATGCCAGTATGAATAAATTTTGTTGTAATATATTTTTTTTAATTATTAAGTATATGTAACACCCGCTTTAATAACACTATTATTTAATAATAGAGTCTACCAGTTGAAATACACTACATCCATTATACATATACATGTGTATTTATACATTGCATATTAAAATCTGATATGCTATTTTTTTTAATGAATTTTCAGGGATGATGTAGCGTATTAATTTGCCTTTAGTCCCTCGAGACATGGACAGGCTGAAACTGCTGTCCTTACTTATTTGGTTTAACAGTCATGGTGAGTTTTTTTTTATTTATCAACATTTATTTAAATTTATTTTTAAATATTTTCTAAATGTTTACTTAATGACCTATGTTTGTTGTAAGATATGAAAAACTTTAACCACGGCTTGCTCAGTTTTGTCCGCTGATCTTTATGTGCACTAGCTAGAGAACTGAACTTAGCTTTCAGATGAAACGTTTAAGTCGTTGATTGTGTGTGTAACAAAGCACGTAAATAACACGGCACACCCTCCTGAAGAGGGGATTGTTTCCTATGTCAACTGCCCAATTCACTACCTGGAAATACGTCTTGGGGCTTACACCAAGGAAACTATACGGTACCGTACAATACATTGTACACAATAAAGTAACACATAATCTGATATATTGTGATTCGGTCGTGGTTTATTACGACGACATCATTACTCTTATGTAACCATTATAAGAAGATATTTCCCTAAATAATATTTGTTACACAGGCTACGTATGGTGTTTGGATTGCCAAACAAATGTGGCACTCGTTGAAATAATGGAAAAGAGTAATTGTAATCGTCAGTGCGAATATCCACCGCAGCCTAAACATTGTAAATTTGAGTTCAATGTTACTTGGACCAACTCAATGGGATCGTCCTGTCTGGATTGCCCAACCACTTTGAAGCACTGCTACAAACACAATTGCATACCAATTGAAGGGTCTGTTAGACCTGTGATAGTTACCAATGACATATCACCAGGACCTAGTATACAGGTAGGAACGTACGTTACCACTATGAATATAATATCAAATGAAAATATAAAGAGGGGCCTATAAACATATCTACTTCTAATTTTAGACCCCTCAAATTAAAGACCACCTCCAATTAAAAACCACTTTTCATTCAGTGGTCCCAAATTAACAAATGTATTTTATCTTTATTTATCTTTATCTTTATTATTTTTTAATCAGACAAAAGGTGCTACATACCATGGAATTAATTTGAGGGAGACCTGTATTAATACTAAATAAATTTAGATCGATATTTAAAAATAAATGAAAACAGCATTGATGTGTTTAAAAACTGGGAAAAATGTTGTATTCATTGCGGTTGGTAGTAGTGGCAGATTGAAAAAAGGATAATATCAGTGTAGTTAATACGTTTCTTATCACTCAAAATAATTTTCTTTCAAGGTTTGCTATGGTGATACAATTCGAGTGAAGGTTCAAAATGATCTGCAAGATGCTGGTGGATTGTCGATCCACTGGCACGGTATACATCAAGTCAACACCAACTGGATGGACGGCGTGTCAATGGTTACTCAGTGCCCAATAGCACGCGCGTCATCATTCGTATACAAGTTCAAAGCCGATCCGCCTGGAACTCACTGGTGGCACTCACACACGGGCCTACACAGAGGAGATGGCATGTACGGCTCATTGATCGTCCGGCTACCAAAAGAATCAGAGTTTAACGGGAATAATTACGACTTTGATCTATCGAATCACGTTCTGCTCATAAACGATTGGACAAGTAATCTAGTATTAAATAATTTTGCTCAGTCCCTTGATCCCGGCAAACCGACTTCTCTACACACGCTTACAATCGTTGCAAACGGAAAAGGAAGAAACGTGGAATTTAATGACATAAATGAAAAGACTATATACACTCCGAGAGAGGTGTTTGAAGTGGAGAATGGGATGAGGTATCGTATGCGAGTAATAAACGCCGCGTTTGGTCAATGTAACATACTGGTCGCTGTGGAGTCACATCCATTGGTTATCATTGGCACAGATGGTTATGAGGTAAAACCAGTAGAGACACAATCCTTCACCATCGTCCCAGGTGAAAGGTAGGCCCTATGTGGTAGTGGTAGTGGTAGTGGTAGTGGTGGTGGTGGTGGTGGTGATGGTGGAGGTGTTAGTAGTTATGGCGATAGTGGTGGTGGTGGTGATGGTAATGTTGGTTGCAGTGGTGGGGTCGGTGGAGACGGGGCTATGAAGGGGACTGAGTTGGGGACGGGGGTTGGGGCTGCGATGAGTGTTGGTGCAGCATCAGCAACAGCAGCAGCACAATTGACCAGCACTTGCAGCACAATCATTAGCAGCACCAGCAGCGCAAGCACCTGTAGCATTAGCAGCACTAGCACTAGCCGCACCACCACCGGCATTATCAGCACCAACACTAGCAGCAGCAGTAGTAGCACCACCACCAGCAGAGGCACCAGCATCATTAGCAGCACCAGCACTATCAGCAGCAGCATTAGCAGCACCAACACTAGCAGCAGCAGTAGTAGCACCACCACCAGTAGAGGTACCTGTATCATTAGCAGCACCAGCACTAACAGCAGCAGCATTACCAGCGCCAGTACCAGCATCATTAGCAGCACTAACAGCAGCACCACCAGCACTAGCAGCAGTAGCAGCACTAGCACTAGAAGCAGTGGCAGCACCACCACCAGCAGCAGTAGCAGCACTAGCAGTGGCGTAATAGCTCCGGCTGAGGTCTAAATGGCTAAAGCCACCGGGCCCCCATCCAATTCAAATATTTCTTTCACAAACAAATACCAATTAGGCCCTTTTCCAAGCCAAAGTCTTTCGAGTGATTGGGGAATTTTTATTATCATCATTATCGCCAGTCTATGTTTTGTTGAAATACATGTCAAATATATATATATATATTGATTTAAATTGGCTCGTTTTGTTGAAGGCCTTAATATATTTATTAGTGTTATCTTTTTGGAGTAAAATCACAATACATAAACTTAGAATTCGAATGTGTAAAAATGTATTTAAAAACGTCACAGAAAGCTAAAAACGAAGGAGCGACCGGGAAGTTGGGGGAAGGGGGAGGGGTCGGGGGGTGTGGGTGGGCAGTCCACAACCGTAGTAGTACCAGTAGTGTCTCAGCAAACACAAAAACTTATTATACCAAATGCAAATGTGAGCATTGTGGTAAGACTACCGTATGTCAGAATGTTAATAAAACATGTTCATAGAAGGTTTTGTCCTTCTCTCAGGATAGATTTTGTGTTAACAGCCTCAAATACACCATCTTCTTACTGTATATTTCTTGATGGTTTTCCTACAAACCAATGTGGAAGCAGCGGGACGGCCATCTTGAAATATAAAGGTGCCAGCCACGAAGAACCTGACTGTTATAGAAAACCAACTGGTGCTGCGGTTTTCTCAACTATCCATTTTGATAATACGATTTCCATTGGCTCCGAAGAATACTATTCTCTTCGTGACACACACTCTCTTGGTAGGTTATTTTAATTACTTTTATCAAAGAGTATAAAACTGCAAGAGGTCCGACTGCCCTTAATTTTTATACAAGCAATGGAACATTAAAAAATTACTCCCACGAAGGGGCGTGTCCTTCATAAGAACGTAAAAGTCGTTCGTATCGAACGCGTGCTGCGTTTCGAATTCCATCATACATTCTAGACACGCAGCACGCGTTCAATATGAACGCACTTTACGTTCTTTTAAGGGCCACGCCCCTTTTAGGTAGTACTTTTTGAAATAGGATTGCGTTCCAAAGAATCCCCGGCAGTCGGACCTCTTGCAGTTTTATTCTCTTTGCTTTTATATATAATGAACCTTTCCCGCTAAGCACCACTCCTTGGATATTGTTCCTAAGGTCCTAGTAAAATACATACGCAAGCACGTGCGTGCGTGGGACAGCATGCGTGTTTGAGAGACGTGCTAATATTCGTGGACCTGTTCTTATTCATCAGTTCTGAAGTTGGGTTGACACTCCAGAAAGGTCTATTGTTATCTAACTTATATATTGAGCTTGATTGGCTTATCTAGGATAAGACCCTCAGCACTTGAGTAAAACAGTAAAATACCCCAATTGGGCGGTAAAACAAATTTTGCCAATTGTGTTCCAAACAATTGGTTTATCAGAAAAAAAAAAAGATTGTCGGGTTTTAAAATATTTGTTTCGTTAGGATGAGATCATCTGATGTTTAAGCATATTTTGTTAGTCTATGGCCTCGGTTGTAAAATGATGGATGATCCGGGAAAGACGTTTATAAGCCATTGGCCACGTGCAGGTTATACAACATAGTAAAACGTAGATCTTATTTATTTTATTATAATAAAAGAGAAAGAAATTACAATTACATATATAATACATTCTAATGCAATCATTTAGCGCCATTATTTTAATCAATACGACAACGTTGCCATTGTCACTATCATCAATATATAATCCTATATAAAACTAGTTCCATTTAAATTATAAAATAGTCAAATCAAAATCGATATTTCACCAATGATTTAAAGTAGATTATAATACATAAAGATCTGGGTTATGATGTTCCTTCAGATTTTTTTTAAAGGTGCTCCAGTCACACAAAGAGTAATTTTTAATATAAATTAACAGCTGCGCCATTCCATATTCTCATAAACGTGGCTGGCGTTAAATACAATGCTTAATCTGTGTTAATGTCTTTACTTCAAAGTGCCAGTAGATCCTGATTTATACAACGTTGATGAGCAATACTATATCACTTTGAACTCTCTTGTGTCAGCAATACGTAAGGAAAATGGTCAGCTCATCCAAATTTCTGGAATGGTACTCCAGATGGACAATGTGGAATTTAAGTTCCCGCCGCATCCTTTGGTAAACCAGGACATTAGTAACATCGATATTTGTCACGTTAACCAGGAGAAATATTATCAGTCGTGCAATGCCAGTAGTTGCTATTGTACCAACCTTATGAAAATAGAACTTGGCAAGGTGAGATTATTTATCATCATTATCATCCATCATCATTAGCATGATCGTGATCATGATCATGATCATCATTATCATTATCATCATCATAATAATAATAATAATAATAATAATAATCATCATCATCATCACCACCACCATCATGATCCTCATCATCATCAACAGCATAAAATAATGAAAAATGTTTCAGATAAAATTATTGAATAACAGTACACTTCATTAAAAACACTTCAATTACGCACTTTGATTTAAATATATAATTTTGTCAGATAAATTCTGAAAAAATATGTCATTAATATCGTTAAAATTGCCAACGAAAAGGTTAAAGTTTAGTGTATGAGAAAAGCAGTGGAGAAAAAGAAAGGTAGAGATTTGTTGTCTCTGAATTGTTGGAAACCCGACAGAACTATAACATGTTAGATATACATTACTCATCATGATATATACCGTGTATATATATATATCATGTAAGCCAAAACTGATTGCTAGAGAATTAAAAACAATAGTATCTAAATTTATTATCAGTTAATAATATCTAAACTTATTATCAGGTTGTAGAGTTTGTTGTCATCAACAATGTGAATATCGTTCCACATCCGATGCATTTGCATGGTCACTCATTTCGAGTCCTAGGTCAGCAAAATCTCAATGACACACTAGACCGGGAAAACATAATTGAGCTTGACAAAAGAGGTAATATTTTTAAATTTAATAATGTAAAAAAATAACGGCTACTTATATATTATTTAAATATATACACTCATCATGATTTACTATTTATTTACTATTCATTATTGTTATAATTATCAATTTCTAGGAAAGCTACAGAGAATAAACATAGAGGAAACAGTCGTTAAAGACACGGTGAATGTTCCACAATACGGTTATACCATTATCAGATGGAAGGCTCAAAATCCTGGCTTTTGGTTCTTCCATTGTCACGTAGACTACCACTCTGAAGTAAATATCTTAGTTTACACAACATACAAACAGTACTTCCACAAAACTGAGAGAGCTACATTGTAAAATATGATATAAGCTTACGACGTTATGTAATATAATATACGGTATAATTATATGATTAATATACATATTATATTGACTTTTATTACAGTACAACATTTTACAGTACAAAGCTGATCGTGTAATAATAATATTAAATAATTATAATGATGGTGATAATGGTAATAATGATGATGATGAGGACGACGACAACGATATCGACAATGATGGTGATAGCGGCGACGATGATTACGTTGATGATGATGATGATGACGCTGATGATGGGCTAAAAATAATAACATTGTGGATTGGTGAATTGGTGGATGAACGATGGTTAGATGGAGTGATAGATGAATAAATGAAGGAAGGACGGAATGACTAAACGAGCAAGTAACGTAGTAATTGGAAGAATGAGTAAAGGAATGAATAAAATGAAATAAAGACTGCATAAATGTTACTATCTTGTTTCCCTTTTTTCATAGTCCGGCATGACAATGATAATTCAGGTTGGAGATCAAGATGAGATGCCACAACCTCATGCCGACTTCCCAACCTGCGGGCCATGGTCTCCTGATTAATTTCCAGAAGTGCGGTATCATCAGGATCTGAGTGAACACAATGCATACACAATTTCATTATAAATAACAATAATAATAATAATAATAATAATAATAATAATAATAATAATAATAATAATTATAATAATAATATTTTGGCATTTATATAGCGCTCTTTACCGGACTCTCACGGCACTTTGGATCGTAACGAGTGGAGTTAGCTCCAGAAAATAGGTGAAAATGCATAAAAGCCTTTAGGGACAGATGTTAAGTTTGTTCTTGGTTAATATAGTATGAAAGAATCAAGTTCAGAACGAAGGCCGGCACGTGAAGGAGTATAAACAGTTATAAGTTCTTGAAGGTAAGATGGAGAAGTACTATGAGACACTTTTAAGTCAAAAGTTCGGATCTTGAAAGTGATGCGTTTACGAACTGGTAACAAGTGCTGAATAAGTTGGAGCCGTTTTATTTCTTATCAAATTAACCTTGAAGTAGAGAATTGCAGTAATCGAGACGGGACTGTACCAACAGCGAACAGCATTATGACAAATTCGTCTATGCTCTTTCTGATTTGGGAGATATTTCTGATGTTGTAATTGAGTGATTTACGGTACATAATAATGACATTGTTCACTTACCACTAAAGAAAACCCCGAGGTTTCCTATGGACTGAGATTGTTTAATGTTGGATTTATCATTGTGAGAGATATCTATTTATTTGGTTGCGATACGCCATGACAGCGTATAGGTATAAAATGTTCTGGCTTACAGCCAATCATAGAACTCAGATGTAATTGCAAAATCATGTACATTTATTTTATCTGAGATTGCAGTATAATTAGTTATAGGTCCGGTTCGTTGTCAATAGAGCTTTAAATAAATAATGAATGTATATAGTTTACTTAGTAGGTGAATGGTTTACAGTAATATGCAATATACTGGTATATTTATACATCAATGCATTTACTAATTTGTGATATTCTGTTTTGTTAAATCAGAAAAGAGCAGGGCCAAAATCATGTATAAACATTGAACGACAAAGAATGACGTAATTCAATTTCCACTAATTTAGACCTACAAACGTTTTTCATTCAACTCTTCAAAAAATCATATTTCAAAGTAGAGTTAGGTTATTTGAGGTTACAAAAAGGTATAAGAAAGCAAATATTAATTATACTGCAGAATCTTGAATTTTCATTAAAAATAAAATGTTAAATAATATATAATAATGTAAAGTCTTTTTAAAATATAAGCATTGCTTTCTCGCTGCACGTGACCTATAATGTCGAACATTGGGACCAGTCTTAAAGAACACAGAAATAAAATTCAAATAAGATTTGATATAATACGTAACGTCTCTTGGTATGTTTTTTATTTTTATTAAGCTTTGTCTACACTATGAAATTTGATGTGACAAAAATGTGATTTGCTCATATATGGGTACGATGAAGTCATATCATATATTATCAAATTGTATCAAAAAATGTTGAACGTGTTCAACTCTATGTTCCATCACATTTTATGTGACGCTTTTTCGATGAAATTTGATAGCTAACAGTCTCAAGTAATGTATTACTTATTTTCTCATTGAATAGACAATAAGCTATATTCATATATTTCATCAGTACAGTACATAATATACAAATGAATTATGGCTGACTCGGATTGCCCCAAAAGCAACACGTCATATCGGCGCTGGTTCGAACTGCAGTCTCGTCTGGGTCGGTGGTAGAACAAGTCTTCTCGAATAAGGAGTATAAAAAGTAGGCCCATTGTACATAGGCCTAATACACGGTGTACAGGTACAGAAAACCATTGTGGTGGACTACAAGAGTTGTACCGGCTGCGCAGGCACAAAGGGACCCTTAAGCCCGAAGAAATTCACTGGACGAGCTACTAGTCCACAAATCAGGCGCCATGAGTATCTTGTCATTTTAGTTTATTTGTACTTGGCTAAAAAGCGCATTGAGACCGTTTTTACTGTGGAAGGTGATAAAAATGCTTGACTATCATCATACCGTCCGCTGACCATTATTTGATGGATACCGGCGCTCTACACATCTACACTATGATCATTGTTATTATATACGTTGCTGTCATGAGACTTTCCTTGCAAATGATACCAGGGTAGGGGACTATAACATTTTATTAACTAATAATTTAGTAAATATATTCGAATTAAACTTAAATACGAATATTTTTGCAAATATATTCATATTTAAGTATAAATCGAACATAATGTGTTGATTAGAAATAGAATTCGTTAAAATTGGAGTGAATCCGAATCTGCAGTCAACTTAAGACATAGCCATGAGCCGTATGCTGATTGGTTAATCAGGTGACCAGGATCCGCATGTGGGATAGTTGTCTGGTGGTCTTGGAATCTCTTCATCATCACCAATTTGAATAACCATTGTCATGCCGAACTAGAAAACAAAGTATATTGAACAAATTATTGATTTTTGTCTTGACTATATCAACAATTTCGCACTTCGGTCGAGATCTTATTGCTGCTGTCGGAAGAGGAGAGCCCCTTTCGTCGGCCATCCATAGGCTTGTGTTGCACCCACAGATGTGAAAACGCCCACAATGTAATAATAACCAGAAATGTAACAACACAGCGCCCAAAAATGTAATAATGCCCAAAAATGTTACAACCAGCGCCAACAAATGTTTAACAAACTGCGCCCAGAAATTTTTTTTTTCTATATTGTGAGTGCACTGTCATTTATATTATATATATTTTTTTCTGCTCGGGCACCTCACTTAGGGTGGCCATCTCATCGAGCTTTGCTCTTATTGGGCATTCCCTACCGTTTGATTTTACTGTATTCAATTTATAATATGTATCTCGATGATTTTTTTTTTCTCTTTAAACGGCGAATAAATTTGAACTTGAACTTTGAACTTGTAATACCGATCATCGCCCACAAATGTGATAACGCCCACAAATGTAACAACAAAACATGACCTCTTCGCTCAAAAATGTAATAATTTTCATTGAATTTCGAATGTAGCAGCTAAGACCCACAGAAAATTGGCCAAACCGTACACTTTGTGACAGAAGCAAAATTGCTGCAAGATGGTTTGGAGTTTATCTATATAAATGCTTATTTATATACTGATTATGAATATAGAATGTATGATTATTACCTCTGAGTGATAATTAACGTGACAATGGAAGAACCAGTATCCTGGATTTTCAGCTTTCCATCTGATAATTGCATAACCGTATTGAGGCACATTTACCGTGTCTTTCACAACGGCTTTATCCAGATCAATTCGTTTGAGTTCTCCTACGTAAAATGTAGTCAAGTATACAGTGATAGCCTACATTTTTTTAATATTGTTTGTCATCATCAACGTCATCAGTAATAAAATATAATTTATATTATAATCATCATCCTCATTATCATAATGTTATCATTATCATCATCACTATCACTATTTTATATTATAATGATTTTGTTTTATTTATTATTGAAATATGTTTTCTTATAAGTAGTGTAGCAGTAGCAGCAGTAGTGGTAGTAGTGGCGGTGGTGGTGGTTGTAGTGTTGGTGTTGTTAGTGGTAGTGGTAGCAGCAGCAACAGCTTAGCAGTATAGTCGTCAGCTGAATGAGAAAAATTAGTAGATAATACAACAGTTATATATTACCATCACATTTACCTTGGTCATCAAGTCTCTCGAGTTTCTGGATAGAGATAGCTCCTATAGACTCCTGAGCTAGAACACGGAATGATTGTCCATGTAGGTGCATAGGATGAGGTACTAAATTGACATTATTCAGAAGTACTAACTCAATCACCTGCGGTGAAAACAACAGAGAAATTAGTTTAAGAGCCGATGTGCTTCACATATGGCCAATTTACGTAAGCCTACACATATCCTCTATTCAAGTAGTAGCAGCAGTAGTAGCAGCAGCAGCAGTAATATCAGTAACAGTAGCAGGAGCAGTAGCAGTAGTTCCTGCAAAAACCGTCATAAACGCAACACAGTATTTTAAAGTAAAGCTAATGGTGCAGATAATCTTGACTATTTTATTTACTTTGATTTACCTTGATCTTGAAGCTTAAGCATTTTATTCGTATTTCTATATTTTTGCTATTTTGTCTTTCCACCTGAAACTAGCATGTAAAAAGCAATACTAAATTATTTGTTTTTGCTGACCTGTCCAAGCTGAACCTTCAAGACGTTGGTGCATTGACAAAGTTGTGAAATACAACTTTCGTATGCTGACCTATTTTGAGTTGGATGACACGTTTCAATAAAACTTGCTTTTGCAGTCAATAAAGGCGTTTCGGGAAATTTAAATTCAGCACCATCCATCTGAAGTACTAATGCTACTATTCCGGTTTCATCATGTGGCTGTTTGTGTAGTTTTTGCGCATACTCGTCAATTACTATGTAGTATTTTTCATCCACGTTATATAGTTCTGAAGGGACAGGCTCTATAAACAAAATAGTACCATCAAGTCATTTAAATATATTTTGTCACTGATGGGTACAATCTTCAATTCACAAATGACTCATATTTTAATGTGTCCCGTTTGTATGGTGATTTTGAAATCAATTGTGTGATGTGGAATACGGTATAGGATTTATATAGCAACCATATTGGAATTCAGTATATCCACCTAAGACCACCGTTGATTATATGTTCATAGTTCACATTGACCGTAACACACTATCATATAGCACTAATTAAACCAGTATTGCTTGCTAATTATAAGGCGAAATGTTGTGATTTTATAAAAAAAATTTCACAGTAAGGTCACGGGGTCCATTCGAAATTTAAATAGCTGTCATTATATCATGACCAAAAGGTAAGGGTAACAATTAATTTATTGACAAGAGGATAGCATAGACGTTTGCGCCAGATCGGGTTATTAGTGAGCTTTTGAAGTAAGGGTAGCGTCTTCTTTCTGTTACGAAAATTCTCAATTTGAATACATTTTAGTAAAGTAAGGGTATTAAAACAAATATTCGCTAGTCATAAAGCTCGCTATTCACTCACTAGTCATAAGTTTATAAAAAAAAAAAGGTTGAAGGTTCTCTAGTCATAATCAATAAAACGGTTTCGATAGTCATAATGTAAACACATGACCCCCATTCATAAAGTTGGCTCTAGTCATAAAGTAGGTTAATAGAAAAAAAAAAGAGAGAAAAAGCATATTACCTAGTGCAAAGGTATCACTTAAGGAAACGTATTGAATTCCATCTAAGACTCTTTCGACATGACTGTCTTTCAGTGTTGAGAAGGTACGATTTAGCGATTTATTATCATATGTGCATTGAGTTTCAATATTTGGTGCTTGTTTGTATCTCAATATCGCTTCTCCACTACTGTTACATTCGCTTTCTGGATATCCAAGGAGAGATATGCAATACGTTGAAGGCATTGCATTGGCGGTTAAAACGAAATCCAACCTAGAGAAAGTAAAATACTTATCTTTATACAAGAGCATCCGAACATCATCAATATAATACGAGATTTTCTATCAACAATTATACTTCTAGTACGACGTGCAAATCATCAAAATTATGCTTTCTGATGACCAAATAAGCACATATTCAATAGTCTTAAATGAAACCTTAAGAAATCTTTTTTCAATATTTTTTTCCCTTTCATCACCATTTGTGTTACAAATATAATTTGACTGGTAATGTACTTTATTTTTCATAAAAAGGTATTTCCATCCGGATTGGAATTATTTTATTTTTACATTTTACACATGTATATACAGTTAAGCTTGCCTGAGTCGACTTTGCCTAACTCGAATAATTTCTAAGTCGAACTTATTTTACAAGCCAAATTATTGTGTTATCCATTAATTAACAATCTGTAAGTCGAACAATTTTTTAATGGTATATTTGATTCGACTTAGGCAGAGTTCAAAAAAACAAATTCTACAATGGTACAGGTAATTTTTTTTTTTTTTTATAAAAGGTGACTACGTCCTAAAGCTCTGGGAGTTGTTCTTGCAGAACTTACTGTTGCCTCCTTCCATTGAATTTATTTGTTTCGATTATATTATGCTCTTTTACTGCATTTGTATGGAAAATAAAGAATTCAATATTTGATTTGATTTGATGCATTTCAAATAGTTTTTCAAATAGCGGCAAAATATTTTAGTCTTGTGTTAGTTATTGTATTCTGAATCGGATCGTTTTTACAATCGATTTTTTTTTGCAGTCCATAGTTATGCTATTTTTAAAAGATTGTATCGTATAGGCCTACCTATAAATTATGTGTTAATGTACTGTAGCACAATAAAGTATACAAACTTTGAGGATTTAGACCTTTTGGGGGATCGTTCTTTAGAAGCGTGGTATAATATACAGGCCTATAATAATTTTTCAAAATAATTTTTTTTTCGTACTTACCTTTCACCTGGACTAATCACAAACGAATCTACTTGTTTTACCGTCTTAAATTCATGTCCGTCAGAACCAATAATATTTAATTTGTGAGATTGAAAAGCAACATGCAGATTACATTCGCCAAATGCTGTATTGATCATGCGCATTCGATATCGCTTTCCTTTCTCCACTTCAAATTCCGCCCGAGGTGTATAATATACAGTATCATTTGCGTCAGTAAATTCAACGTTCCTTCCCATTCCGTTTACCAGTAAAGAAAGAGTGTGTGAATTTGGTGTTCTGGTATGATCCACTCCTAAAGCAAAATTTTCCATTATCATATTACTTGTCCAATCATTTACTATCATCACATGTTCCGAGAGATCGAAGTCGTATTCGCCACCGTTGACTTCGGTTTCTTTAGGCGCCCTGACAATTAATGATCCGTACATTCCGTCACCTCTTTGTATACCTGAATGGGAGTGCCACCAATGGGTACCTGGTGGGTCGGCTATGAATTTGTATACGAATGATGTCCCACGAGCTATAGGGCACTGAGTTATCATGGAGACACCATCCATGATATTTGTCCTGTTTTGGTTCATACCATGCCAGTGTATTGATAATCCGCCGTCGTCCTGTAACTTGTTAATCACTTTAACACGAATTGTGTCCCCTTCACAGACCTGTTCGAAAACAATACACGTTCATAAAAAGTTTTATAGATGATCCGATTGTTTGACAAATATTCATCAAGAAACGAAATCTCTGAAAGTGTCTATAGAAAATATTTAAATGAAAACCGCTTATTAGATTGTTATCCCTACGGTAACAGTAGGCCCGTATACCTACAACTGGTTGTCGTGACTTTTGTACTCTGATGATTATGTAGCTACTCCGATTTCTGAGTATCTGTGCACACTGAAAAAAACTCTGTGACGAACACAGATCTAGCTTTTCGTTTTCAGCACTCTTCAATTTTCCTTAAATACGGCTGCTCTCTCTTGGATTCAGAAATGTTGGAAGGTTCCGATACATTATTTCAAATTGTTAAAATGTGTTTGCGGTTATTTTTAACCTTTATACTATTTACTAATATTGACGAACATTATATTGATTGACATTCTACCCGCTTACAAAAACATTTTTTTCTTACTTCTATGCTAGGACCGGGGGACATCTTGTTGATCGTTACGACGGGCCTACATGTACCATCAACTGACATGCATCGATCTCGTAAACAGTCTTCTTGAATCCAAGGACAGTCAAAACAGTATGCTGACATAGTGTAGGTCCAGGAGGCTGTAAACTGGTATTCACACACTGTAGGCTTGGGGGGATATTCGCATGTGCGTTCGCATTCGTGTTTGACAGTCTCCCTAATAGTGTTTTTCTCGGATTTTTTACACTCCAGAGATAAAGCGAAATCTACAGTGATGGAAATAATTTTCGAAATAATACTTACAGATTGTAAATATTGTACTATCTCGGCCAATATCATTCGAATTCATGAGTTCGTGATCAAAATGAATCCAATTTTGAGAATTATGCAACTAAGCCCTGCACACACTATCAATTTTATTTGACAAAAAACTGTTGTATGCCCATATATAGTCATGATGTGCCTATATATAGTCATGATGTGCCCATATATAGTCATGATGTGCGTATATATAGCCATGATGTGCCCATAATTATATACGCTTGGTTTATACAGTAGTTTAGGTGATTTATTGCCGGTTAATACATCCATGATACAGATTAATGTTACAGTGGCCCTACATATTGTTTTGAAAAGAAGCCCCCTCCCCCTCTTTACTTTGCAAAAGTGGCCTCGAAAAGAAGCCCATCTCGAAAAGAAGCCCATTCAAAGTTAGGGGGGAAAATGGCTTCTATTCGAGGTTTTACGGAATAATACTTAGACATGTCTCATGTTTTTGTCAATTTGAATTTGATAGTCTGGACAGGACTTTAGAGGCCTAATTAGTTAAATAAATGCACTGCATCCCAATAAAATTGGGGAAAACATCAACAATTCATTTGTAATTCTGGATGGCTGATTTAAATGGAATAGGTCATTAACTTCCAACAAGAAACATACTTTTTACACAAAAATCTTTAAATTTATTTCCAGCCAATTTAAGATTCTATGCAAAAGAATACAGGAATACAGTAGTATTATTAACTACTGGGGTTATTTGATGGGTGTTTTTCTTTTCGCATACAAATTCTAAATTGTAAATTAATAACTTGCTTAAATATGAACATTATGCAATTCATATATTGAATTGAATTTTTCATGTTTAGCTTATGACAGACAATATATCTTAATTACTTTATATCTTTGATATTTAATTAAAACAATAATTAATTATTTTTGTTGTAATAGTTCAGTAATTTGTCAGTAATATATCGGTAACTTACCAATTAATAGAAGTACCAAACAATTATATGATATCCTGGAAACTGACATTATCCTCATATTATAATAAGAACGTCAGTAAATGTTCCATAAAAAAGTATATTCAGCGCCCTTTCAATCCACCAAAATCTAAATTTGAAATATAAACTGATAAATTATTTTTTTATAAGGCAGAGGATTACCTGCAAATGTTTTTTATGTTAGGGCCTATCGTTTTCCAAATGAAAAATTGAAACAAAATATATTTTCACAACCAGATTGTATGAAATTGATATCCACGTCTTTATCAAAATAAGTAAACATGCAAATAAAAGCCTATTGACAAAGAAAATTCAATATTGAAAGTGAGCATCGTTTTGTCATGCCATATGAACTGCATATTTGTGTATATGTCCCGTCGGGGGGAAAAACACTATGTCATGATCTGGCAGTTAAAGATGGCAGAAAGGGTAAATCCGGTGGAGGTGCATTATGGATCATGTGTCATCTAAATATCTTATTACTGTACAAAAGTCATAAAAAATACAATACCACACATTTCCTTATAACCAAATCCCATATGGATACTTTATTAGTAAACATAGTACAGTAAGCAGGTATGGGGCATAGACACACGCTCCCGCTGGGAGCCTATTTTGCATAGTGTGTGTATGTTTAAAGCATTGTTATCAGTGTCATTGTGATAAGTTATTCTGGAAGTATCAAACTATGCGTAATATACAGTAGATAAATTAATAGTCATTTTCATGGAGGGAAAGTTAATGCCGTTAACCAGCGGCCTCATCACCATGTATTATATAATTATTTTACAAGGAGAAATATGTAATACATATATATATATATATATATAATGTATAATCAAATAATAATAATTATTATTATATACATACATATATAT
>NW_022750884.1:198894-200309 GCF_011630105.1 Anneissia japonica
TATATATATATATAGGCCTATAATGTAGACCCATTGTCACTATTACTGTACGATCACATTATTCACTCAGATGTTATAATGTTATAGCTAATATTTTGTTTATTTCAATCTGTTGTTTGTCATAGGTCATTTGCCGCCAAAATTTTCAAGTGTTACCTTAATTGGTTAATTACTTCTCAATTGCTAATTACGTGCCTATTATCTTAAAATTATCTTGCTTACTTTCCTACAGCCTTATTGTACATCGTTTTTTCATTGTTTTTACACGGTATATACACCCCCCCCCCACCCCACGCACACACAGAGTAATACCACTGGTAATGGCTACCAGCGTCAATAGCGAATACATCCCTATCCTAATTGAAGGTGACAATCCCTTACACAAGACAAACATACACACACAATGCTTTACACAAACTAAATCTCAATTTGAGGTTTAGGGAGTGAAGTTGTTTTGGTCGTGAGAAAAATAAAAATCCTGCAACACTGAAAGGAATTGAACCCAGGACACTGGGATTGGAAGGCAAGCACCTACACCGCCAAACTCCACTCCAAATTGTTTCAATCAGAAACAAGCAGAAAAGATATATTTGTTTACATTGTGTAGGCCTAAATGGTGCTAAACAGCAAACATAAATTGAATAGTTACTATGATTTCTCAGCTGTGATCTAGTATCTAGCTTAACCATTTATACTCTACTATGTTTAGCTCCGATGAGGAGCTCTAGAAACACTCGGCTGATTGATTAATATATCTTTGTTGTGTGGAGGCCGTTAGGGCAGATATACTCTACTGCCTCTATTATACTGCCCTCATCGGATCTTTTGAGATTACGAGAACTTGTTTAATGGAATAGTCAGTGTATAAGAGAATGTACCTGTGCCCTAGGGTTAGATTTGCTGTATAATGTATCAGCATTATAACTTTGCAGATTCGAGTCTAGTACCAGGCACCACACGTTGGAGAGCTATGCTTGATATGATTATAGCGTCAATATACTGTATTCGTGCGCTGTTTTTATTATTTATC
The DNA here is from genome assembly GCF_011630105.1 of Anneissia japonica. NCBI lineage: Eukaryota > Metazoa > Echinodermata > Crinoidea > Comatulida > Comatulidae > Anneissia > Anneissia japonica. The sequence continues at coordinate 199,925 of NW_022750884.1, forward strand.
TGTTTGTTTATATTGTGTTTACAATACCATGCCGCAAATCTAATTTGAATATATATTATTGTTGAGAAATCTATAATTCTTTGTTTTAATCATGGAGAAAGTAATTTGCTTTAATACATTGGCTACCAGCGTTTATTTATATAATATACCGTACATATTTTGGTAGTATGTTAACCTGAATATGACTTATTTTAACATCTCTCATTGAGTGTTTACATACACCAGACTTGATAATGAACGTGGACAGAGTAATACCACTGGTCGTTCTATTAGTAATTCAGGGTAAGATGCTAATTTACTTTCATGTTCGAATGTCATATTTCTTTCATAAATAAATAAATATATATATATAATGTTTATACATATATATACATATATATATGTA
>NW_022750884.1:201129-215047 GCF_011630105.1 Anneissia japonica
TATGTATGTATATTTATATATATACATATATAACTAAACTGAAATTGTGGATCTGCATATGTTTTTTGTTGTTTTTAAATATTTACGAATACATTTTCTGATGTAGGTGTGCCACGGGGACACTATTCGAGTTAAAGTCAACAACCAACTAGCAGATGGAGGAGATATAGCCATTCACTGGCATGGCATACATCAATTCCAGACCGTTTGGATGGACGGCGTCGCAATGATCACGCAATGCCCCATACCATTCGCAACGTCATTCGTGTACAAATTCGTGGCAGACCCGCCTGGTACCCACTGGTGGCACTCTCATACGGGCGTTCAGCGTGGGGAAGGAATGTACGGGCCTCTGATTGTTCGCTCCCCGAAAACAATTGAAAGTAACAGTAACTTGTATGATGTTGATATTTTAGACCATGTTATGATTATTTACGATTGGACAAGCAACCTAGTATTCGATAACTACGTTTCATCTATTACAGGCGCACTTACTTATCAACATACGTTATCAATACTGATTAATGGTAAAGGACGAAATTCTCAATATTATTATTATGATGAAGCCAACGATAAAGATGTCTATACACCTAGGTCTGTGTTTGAAGTAGAAGAAGGGCTCAGGTATCGTATGCGCATTATTAATAGTGCATTTGGTGATTGTAACGTCCAAATAACCATTGAGGATCATCCAATGACTATTATTGCTACAGATGGATATGAGATCCATCCAGTCACAGTCGACTCTCTTATTGTTGTTCCGGGTGAAAGGTCAGTTTGATCATTATCATATTGATTTTAGTATTGTAAATTGTCTACAAACGGAGTCTGCAGAGAGTGTAGCCTACAGTGTGTTAAATTTACAGACATACGCATAATCTACATGACATGAGTTTGTCTGGTTAATTGTATCTAATGACAGTAGCAGAATCGGCTTTAGCGTTTTAGGTGAACCAAAAATAGACCTATAGAATTTTTTTTAATGTATTCTAATTAAAACATCTTTGATAAGCAGTCAATTCATAAACGTTTAAATCTCCTAATATATTTAATTATTGTCTAGCTTGGTTTAACTTCCCTATTTTTTAATTAAACTGCATTAATTTATATACTTAAAAGTGTAAGGATATACTAAACGGTATATTTTTAATAATAGCCATGTGATAGGATTTAAGAGGGTTATCCCAGATATTATAACTTTTGACTCTGTGCTTCTTTTTTGTATTTTTATATGATATCTAAATGATGAAAGGATAGAAAACTACACAATAAAAAACCGTATAACTCTGAATAGTTCAAAGAAAGGTGGCAACGGAATGAAGAGTCAAAAATATTTTTAGAGACGTTTCTTAAAGGTAGTCACATATATATAGAGTATGCATGATACTATTTTCAGCCTTCTCTCTGTCTCAGGTTCGATATTGTTATAGAAGCATCCCTTAAGCCGTCTTCATACTGCATATATCTAAATCCAGTTCCCAACATCCTGTGTGAAACAAATAGCTCCGCCATTCTGAAGTACAGGTCGGCGGAAATTGTGGACTTGAATTGTGACCTAGGCTACAGAGGTAAAACTGTATTTACCTCGATGCAGATACATAACATCAATGAGGATCTCAACAGGGATGATTACTACACGTTCAATGATACACAGTCATACGGTAATCAAAAATAAAATTAATATTTTAATAAGAAAATCTTGCTTAAATGGATTCAATACAAATTAAGCTTTATTGTAATTTGTAAACAATTGAAGTTTAACAACCAACATCGAAAGAAGTGTAGACAAACAGGAAAAAAACCCATATTAAAATAATTAAAATATTCAATAAAACTTAATAAAAATAAAGTATAGGTAAAATTCAGAAAATCCATTGCGTATTGAGCAATACCCCGAGGGAAAGAAAAGGAATCCAAATGGACAAATCCAAGAGTATATACCACGTCTTGGCCCCATAGCTCAGCAGGTAGAGTATCCTTACGGTACTGTTGGAAAATCTTGGGTTCGAATCCCGATGGGGGAACATATGTTTTTCTCAAATATATTTCATATACAATTAGGTAAATAATAAGATGTATGATGATTAATATATACATTAAAATAGAAATTGGGAAATCACATTGAGAGAAACTTAAATACATTTAACATAAATTAAAGATTATCTCTTTTAATTTCTTGTATAAAAAATATCTCTTGACGCTTGTGTTTGAACTACAGAACCAGTTGATCCAGATTTAGAAAATGTTGATGAGATGTACTACATGACGACAGATTGGGTAATATTTCATTTCTCATCAAATTCGCAAAATTCCACAAATCATACGTACCCACGTATGCAAATAAACAACGTAGAGTTCAAACTACCGGAAAAGCCTTTCATCTCATCTTTGGATACGAACGTGGATATTTGTCAGCCGGGTGTGAATAGCAGTTTATTTGATTATTGCAGGATGCATATGTGTCACTGTACGAATGTTATTAAGCTGAAGATTGGCAAGGTAATTATAATAATAATAATAATAATAATAATAATAATAATAATAATAATAATAATAATAATAATAATAATAATAATAATAATAATAATAATAATAATGATGATGATGATGATGAAGATGATGATGATGACTATGATGATGTTGATGATGATGATGGTGATGATGATGATTATGGTAATAATAATGATAATGATGACGATTATGGCAATGATGACAATGATGTTGATGATGATAATGATGATGATGATGATGATGATGATGTTGATGATGATGAACGTTTTTATTGCAAATGCGTAACTGTCGACCAATCACCGTTGCAGAAAGCTGTCACCGATAGCATGCAGTAATTTAATGGAATCTAGACTTTAAACGACAGAATTTTTAATTTTTACTTTTTTTATTTATATTATTTAATAGTATAAAGCTCTATCCACACTATCAAATTTTTTTTGACAAAAAAATGTGACATGCCAATATATAGTAATGCTATGCCTATATATGGTCAAGGTGTGGTGTCATCATGCCCATATATGGGCATATCACACTTTTTTGTCACACAAAATTTGATAGTGTAGACAGAGCTTAAAGCCTCTTCATTGAATATAATATATGCTGAATTGTTATTACAGTAAATACCTTTGTTTACACCATTATCAGGTGGTAGAGTTGGTTTTGTTTGACACTATGAATGTAGCGCCTCACCCGATGCATATGCATGGCCAGTCATTTCGAGTCCTTGCTCAAGAAGCCACCGATTCTCATTTAACTTTAGATGATGTCAAAGAATTGGATAAACAAGGTGTGTGTATACATTAATTTATCAACTCCATTATACAAATAATGAATATTTATGACTGCACTGGTAAGAATATTTCCATGAGTTGAATGGAACATTTGATCTTTCAACGAATGAAAATATTTTTCCATGGCACGAATACAAAAATATTCATTATTATTTTTATAATAATAATAATAATGAATGTTTTTGTATTCATTATTATTATTATTATTATAACACACGTAATATATTGATGCTTGTCATTTGATATTAAAACATTGTACAATATTATGTAGAGGTGTGCAATATGACAAAGCGATGGACCAAATGCACGGATGGAAATAAATGGTCATGATGTGTGACGAAATGGTGTACATAACCAATGTCACGTGATACAAAATCCACAAATCAAATGAGTAGGATCTATTCTGATTTTGGTGTGTTATGGATATGGTCTAATAATGAACGTAAAACTCATGGTTTCAGGTTCGAATCACATCACGGCATATTGTTTTATACTCGAGCACTGTTTAGGTTATTCACGTGGACGATACTCTAGTATCATCTGAAAAGGCATTGTTCATTTTCAAATTTAACAAGAAATATATGTAAACTTGTTCTTTCCATTAATACTATAACTATTTTTAAAGGTAAAATAAATCGAATTCCTGTAGAAAGATCTGTTATTAAGGATACAATGAATTTACCAAAGAATGGTTACGCTGTCATTCGATGGAAGCCAGAAAATCCGGGTTATTGGTTCTTCCATTGTCACGTTGATTACCACGGACTGGTGAGTGTGCCTATCGCTTATTTATTCACTAAATGTTATATATGTTTGTCATGAGCTTAAATTGCCTAATTTGTAATTATTATTAAAAACGAATACTTTCCCATCAATAAACGGTTACTCTTAACCTTCTTCTTTTTGGACTCTTTTGCATTGACCCTTTAATGTCTGTAAATCAGTTAAAGCTACTATCAATCGATCTGGTTGGAAGCTATTAACTTATTTGATCCTTTCAAATGACCCCTTCAAAATATTGTTTCAATTAAGTTTTCCTCATTTTGACAGACAGTACATCTTTTAAGGAGCAATTTAATGTTTAAGTAATAATAATAAAGGTAAAAGTTTTAAATAAATGCTCGAAAGCGGTTAAGCGTGACGGTTGGTTTTCCATATATAAATCGGGTTTTGACTCGCTGTGCTTCGATTCAAGGCACTTTATCTACATTGCTTCTTCACCAATGTTGAGGGCTAAATAATGGTACCTAGTGGGGTTGCCTGCTACTAGACCAATACGTTAGTAACACGTATAGACCAGGGATGAACAAGTGCTTCGTGACCGAAAGGAAAGGCGCTATATGCTAAATGTTCACATAACTTAATTCAGTCATAAATCGAATTCCTGTAAAAAGATCTGTTATTAAGGATACAATAAATTTACCAAAGAATGGTTAATTAACTTAATTCAGTCATATCAATTTCCTTTACAGGGTGGAATGACTATCGTAGTTCAAGTCGGTGATGATGATGAGATTCCAAAACCACCGAAAGATTTCCCGTCTTGTGGACCCTGGTCACCTGATTAAATTTTGACAGCCTTTAACGTCCCAGTTGAACGATGTAATTGGTTAAATTAATAAAGTTCTACTGACACAGTGACGGTACTAGGATAAAAATGTACAATACCTCTTGCATTGAACTTAAACTGTCTGTAGTAAAAAGCACAGAAAAAAAAATCAAACATTTAATTGTGATGTTCTAGTTTATCAGCAAAAATTGTGCTTGTTTCGTCACTACAGCTTTTGCGATTGCGCCGCCAAGGTAAACCCAGGCACAGAGGGCCGTCCTCCATCCACAGAGTACGTAACGCCAGAAGCTAGGCGCTTGAGACTGATTGTTCGTCAGACTACCACCGACAATCAGCAGGACGATGGGTCGTAGCGTCGTCAACGCCCGCAGAAGCAGAGAAGTCGCTTAACTGACGGTCGTGTGACCGTCGTACTACGCTGTGCATATCCCGATTATTCTAATTGACTTGTCGCATTATATTTAAGATTATGAAAATTTATCTAGATGTTTTGCATTTAGGCTATGTTCTCACACGGTAGCTAACTGTTAGCAGGATCCGGATCCTGCTAACCGTTAGCTGCCGTGCGTCCTTACGAGTAGATCCCGATCCCGATACCAAGAATATGATGATCGAATCACTGGCCAATAAGAAACTGGAAATTGTAAACGCGTACGTGTGATTGGTTAATGATAGAAACGAGCTCAACGTGCTAACCGAAAGCGCTTGCTAACCGTCACGGTATCCGGATACCGCTAACGGTTAGCTAATCGCTAACCTATATGGCGTTCTCACAAAGGTGCTCAGTTAGCGCTAACGGTTAGCTCCCGATCCGGATACTAGGGCTCTCGTGAGAAACAGGCTACAGGCTTACATTTGTTTTTATTTTTAATTGATGTAAATGTTATAAATTGTTTTTCATGTATTACGAAGTGATAAATTTGTATTTTTTTGCACAATTCTGTTACATTTAGGTACCGGTAATTAAGTCTGAAACGGTCCATTAAAAAATACAGTAGGCTCTCTGTGGGAGTTTTGTGTCTACTGCTTGACATGCTTCCTTTTTTTTTTTTTTTTTTTGATAATATGAAATTACTAGCAACGAAACCAAACATGTGAAATTCAGATATATTTTATTTAACAATTAACATACCGCAACAAAACACACAAGCCTTTATTAAGGATCATTTAGAAAAAATTGATAATATAATTTTACTGTCTTGTACACTTGAATGTTCACTACTGGGAACTGCAAGAAAAAAGAACACATACTGTAATATTATATTCAAACTAATTAAAATTTCTGAAAAAATAACAATCGTAAAACTTAAATAGTAATCATACTGAAAAATACAAACAAGAAAAAATATTACGTATAGTAAAGGATCGTAAAAAAAGACAAAATAAATCATACTAAAACACATACAAAAAAAGCATTTGAAAAATGCAGAACCCAAATAAACTGCGTACTTGGCGCTCCAGCCGAATATACTCAGGGCCGAAACGACCGGAGACGATAGACAATCATAATTTATTGATAGCAAGTTAAGTCTGTATCTACCAGCTGATTGGTGGATAACCGTTTTCTACATTTTCACACGTCCGCCGGGTGGATAAACGTTTTTATCTTATCCACCCGGCTGACGGGTGAATAACCGGTTTTATCGGACCCATCAGATTCTATCAGAGCAGCAATAACTTCATCAGTTGAAAAACGCTTTCGCGAGTCCCGACGTCGATCGAATATTTTCAAACTAAAATGACTAATACTTCGAACAAAACAACTTATGTCGATCTCTACATCAAAATTTTATTAAACTATTGTAGCCAAAACGAGGCCAAGTGGAGCATCTTATTCAAAAATAAAGTACCAAGGAATGAAAATTAAAATCGTGTACATTACACCCAAACACTGCAACGCTCGAGTTTCAAACATACTTTCTGAGTAAATTGAGGGCGCAATTGCAAATGATGGTGCTTAGCGAAATTTTGATTGGCTAAATCTATGGCAGCCATCTTGGATGGTACACACACACAGTTCTGCGTATTTCGAACATCGAATACATTGCGGTTAGCGCTCTAATATTCTTATTATATCTCTATGAGTACAGCTATGTTTGAAACTCGAGCGTTGCGGTGTTTGGGTGTAATGTACATGATTTTAATTTTAATTCCTTGGTATTTTATTTTTGAATAAGATGTTCCACTTGGCCTCGTTTTGGCTACGACAGTTTAATAATTTGTCATTATCAATACTAATTATCATTAATGAAATAATATTCAGTCAGAGGGCTTATTTATGGTAATAATATGCATACTAAGCCTGAAGGTGGCGCTTTCCTACGGCAGCCATCTTGGATGGTACATATACACAACTCTGCATTGCTTCGCCATCTTGTCAGCACTCTAGTTGTTTAATAGCTCTATGGCAAAATTAGATTGGCTGAATCTATGACAGCCATCTTGGATGGTACACACACACAGCTCTGCGTATTTCGAACATCGAATACATTGTAGTTAGCGCTCTAGTATTCTTATTATTTTCTCTATGGTAATAGCGCATGAACGGCGCCCTCTTGCAAAATTGAAAACTTTTGAACCTTGACCGCTCTAAGCCATAGTGTACGCTGCGCAACTTTACGTTTACGCGTAACAATTAGAAGCGTCCGATTTACAATGGGGCCTTTCTCTTAGAACATAAGGAACAAAATTAACGTACTTGGTAACTAACTTTGGCGTAACGCCAACACCCTATCTCAGATCCATGGCAACGAATAGGACGCCCTCTCCAAAAACTGATTACTTTTCTGTGCCAAATCGACGCTTCTATTTTTAAAATGCGGAGAACGCTATCTTGTGTTTATAAGATCTTTGCGTGGTACTCTATAGTTGATTTATGGTAACCAGTGCGACTTGTTTTCTATATAAGAAAATACAAACAATGTATCATAATTTATGACAACTTATTAGGCTATTGTGTTTCTAGCTGTGTTTCATCATGTCTTCAGTTCAGTTTTCAGTTTATTTATTTGACCAAAAGATGGTCGGGGGCAGCTTGAGCAAACAAATCACTATAACTTTTTCAAGCCAGCTGCCCCCTCCCTAATAAAATATACAATATGATAAAGATAACAATTTAAATCACAAAAGACATAAAAAACATCAAGAAGGAATTTAAAAAAAAAACGAGTATGTATAAATAAAAAAAATAAAAATAAAACACCCAAGAGAAATGACAACTTAAACATTAAAATTACATTGAGAAAACATAATTACATTGTGTGAAAAAAAGTATGAAGCGCATTTAAAAAGGATCTAAGTGACTCGCAGGTCAAGACATCTTTAAGGCTATCAGGCAATTTTGACCAGATTCGGGGGAAAAGTACTGTAACAGAATTATGATGAACAACAGTACGAGAATACAAATGATTAAATGTAAGGGTAGTTAGATGTCTAGTATTGACTGATAGATATTCTTTTATTATAGAACAGTCAATATGACCAAAAAGGCATTTACAAACAAAGAAATTAAAATCAGTTCCCGACGGCATTCAAGCGATAATATTTTAGTGGATTTCAATCTGATATCATATGGGATTTCACCTCTACCAACTCTCATGATTCTACGTGTGGCATATTTTTGGATGCGTTCTAAACGAAGACCTGTTTTTTAGTCTGGGGCATCCATGCAGGTAGCCCGTAGTCTAAGTAAGGCAATACCAGAGACTTATATAGAGAGAGTAATGTTTGGCTTGAGGCAAATCCAGCAATAAAAAGTTTCAGACCCAATAGTTTATTGCATTTACTGACTATAGTATCAACGTGGTCATTCCACGTGAGTTTATCATCTATCGTAAAACCCAAGTACTTATTTTTTAACAACATCAAGTGTTTCACCATTAAGGTTATATTCATAATGAATTGGGTTTTTCTTTCTTGTGATATGCATCACTTTAGTTTTTCTAACGTTAAAAGACATTTTATTAGATTCAGTCCAAGCCCAAAGAGTATTTAAATCTGCTTGGACTAGTTGGTTATCGAGAGGAGAGTAAATTGGTCTATAAAGTAACAAATCATCAGCATAAATGACACAATGCGAGTTTAGATTATATGTTACATCATTTAAGAATAAATTAAACAACACAGGTCCTAAGACACTGCCTTGGGGCACACCAGAGGTTGCGTACTGTTTTCTGGAACAAGTTCCTTCAAACTGTACACTTTGGGTCCTTTTAGTTAGGTAGGATGACAACCACTGCCACAAGGGACCCCTTATATTGAACTGAACAGCCAGTTTTGTTAAAATTAAGTCATGTGGCAACTTATCAAAGGCCTTAGACATATCAAGAAATATGGCATCAATAACAGGTGGACGGGGTTTATCTAAAATCAGAGACCATTTATTAATCATGTTTGTAAGCTGGGTAATACATGATTTTCTTTTTACAAAACCATGTTGGCACTCATTTAAAAGAGAAAAATTTGTAGCATGCAATATAATACATTTTTTAACAATTTTTTCAAGTGTTTTGCATACAATTGAGGTGAGAGCAATAGGTCGATAATTTTGGACAACTGAAGGGTTCCCAGATTTTAAAACTGGCACAATAGTCGAATGCTTTCAAGCTTTAGGCAGTGTACCAGAGAGGAGGGAAAGTCGAAAAATAGAAAAAAAAGAGGAAATGAGATATTGGTAGAAATTGTTTGCAAGAGTCTAGGAGAGAGTTGGTCAGGAGCAGGGGAGGATGAAACCGAGAAAGAGCAGATAGCAGATTCGACATCTTGTGGGGTAAACTGAATGTTTGTTAATTCGGGAATGCCAAAATCATAATCAAGATTCCCAGAAGGCGGATGAGAAGGTAAATCATCAGAAAAATTAAACACGGAAACAAAATAATCATTAAAAACGTTTGACATCAATTCAGGAGTTTCGTACTTTACACCATTATGATTAATTAAAGACTTAGAAGATATCTTAGTACTTTTGTTTCTTTCACAAATGCCCAGAATCGTTTCTTATTATCATTTGTTTTAAAAAATGTGTCCACATATTCGCCATACGAATGTCTAACTTTGTCTTGTACTAAACTCTGTGTGTGTTCCATGATTTCGCATACATTATCCACGAAGCGACGATGCTCGGGTCAAGTGACATATAGAGGGTATTAGCAAAGATACTAGAAATACTAGAGCACTCGCATAGCAAAATTGAGGCTGAATTGATCCAGACGTACGCGGCGCCCTTCTCTTTTTATACTTACAGTTCCTATAGGAACTCTATTTATACTTATACTCTGTTTATAATGCAAGTTTTCTATAATTGGTTGGTCCAGGAAAATGTAAAATATAATTTTTTACATCTCCCTGGTATCACATTGTTGGTTTCTGGAAAATTTTCCCAAAAGACTATTCTACACCACTATATGATTGAAAAAAAAATTGACCTCTGAAATCAAGATGGAAAAAAAGAAAAGCCTGTCTAAGTAGTGTATTAAAATAGGCCTATGCATTACAGTGCAGTAGTGCTAGTAGTAGTACTCTAGACTAGCATTTTTTAATTACCATATGAGAGTTTCCTGTGTTAAAAACATGATTTACTATACTATACGTCTTTATAAAACATAACTTGTACTTTATAATAAGAGAAATCTGTATAAAAATGTATTATCTGTACCTGGAACAGTAACAGTACGAAAGTACTATGCTTCTACGCTGTTGTGTTTTACCTGTATTCTTATTCATGTTGTCGTTGTAGTTGTCATTGTTGTTGGTCATTCCTTTGTTACCATGATAACAAATATTTGGTAAGTTTGATTGGTTTTAAACTTGGCAGAATGCAAGATGGTAATAAGAAGAGGGAGCTTATTGTTTTTGGTACGTGTGTGAATATGTTAATTTGCATAATTAATTATTCACTAATCAGTTAATTTAGAGTAGTTACCACAATAACTAAAGTTTGGTAAGTCTGATTGGTTCCAAACTTTGCACAATGCAAGATGGCAATTAAATACACGTACGTTTTTTTGACATTGTCCACTTTACTGATATGCAACATTTCGTTGCCCCCGGGCCTCGTTACCCGTCGTTACGCCACTGTGTGAGACTCGTTTAAATTATCGGAGTTTTCTGCCCCGCCATGGACCCCCTTTTAAAATTCTGGGATGCCCCTGGCCCCGCCCACTTTCTCCTGTTCGGAAAATCGGTCATCCTCTTTCTCCACCTTTCTATGTCGGGAACATCGGACTTTCCGTCAATCCTGGCGTTACCAAAACAAAAACAAAAACAAAAAAACATTATAATTACAGTGTATATAGTACTACGCTTTTAGTCCCTGGTTGCCATTTCTGATAAACAGATTGTTACTCTAGTAATATAGGCCATATAATAATAATAATAATAATAATAATAATAATAATAATAATAATGGTGGTATGCTTCTGTTCAATTTGATTGATATACTTCAACAAAGCCGAATATATTTTATTATTATTTCAATGATAATATGGTTAGGCTTGCATTGTTCCTGCAATGATGTTTACATGGTAGGCCTTTGCGGTTAAAATATAAAAACGCATGCAAATATCATTATGCGACCTGATCATAAGGCTTACCAGCTCAATTACGCATGTGTTTACAAATAATTAATTCAATATGCCTATATCCAATCCAAACCGCCCATAAAGAATTACTTGGTCCACAATCTGGAAACGGAATTGTTAATATGGACATGGTAAAAGGACTAATAACCGTATTTTGGATATCTAACTATGGTAGGATTTCTCGATATAATTTTTCAATATTATAGAGTAAAATTTAATACTGAGCTTTGCTTGTCTTTCAGTTTTATTTGCCCACCAAATCGGCTGTTTTTACACCACGGAATAGCACGTCAATAATGATGCAGTAGTTATAATAATAAAGTTGCATAGTATTTTTATCATCATCATCCTGCACGCTATTAGTCGTAGATATTACGCGTTCTAGCAACTCGAGCTAGTGCTTTCTGTCGTGGGCTGGGTATGCGTCAAATGCTTGTTTGGTATTTTATAGTAGACTCTAGTATTTATTTTATAATGTTTAATAGAAAGCTAATAAAATACTCTGTTTAAGTTTCCTCAGGTCTACATTCTCTAGCTCTAGAATGTCAATTAAAACAGGAAATAAAGGTAATAAATAACAAATCTAATGACTGTTTTCGGGAGTGTGAGTTTCCGGCCAGGCCGAGGGAGTGTGGATATGAATTTACGATGGTGTGGAGTTCTACAATGGCAGCGCCATGTCTCGAATGTCCAGAAAGTCTCGTGGATTGCGAGGCCCCTCAGTGTATTTCGACCGATGGCTCATTTCGTGCTGTCATTACAACCAATGATTTGACACCAGGTCCAAGCATACAGGTAGTGTACTATGAATTTAATTGGCCTGTATAAACTTACTTTTATAACACATTTTATAAGAACACCGAAGCTAAAATTGCTTAAAAATTAAATGAGAATTTTATTTATTTATTTTTAAATAGGGAAACCAACAAATCTTACATCTGTACTTATTTGAAGTAGGTGTGACAATGTAATACCCTCTCGCAGTACAGTAATACACTGCTGTATACTCTTTGGCTTGCTTTCCATACAATTGCTGCTACACGCTATCGCCGACAGCTTTCAGTGACGCTGATTGGTCAGTCCAATCGAGGAGCCTTCCCAATTGTGTCGGGACTGCTACGTAATAATAATAATACAGTAGAACACCTCTATTCTGGGACATCCGACACTCTATTATGGGGACATCCGACACCCTTATTAAGGGGACACCTAGCTTTCAGAACACCGAACATAACTGAAAGCATATTTTTCCCTCATCAATAACATGTTCATCTTCCTCACGAGAGCACAAATTCTACTCTACTCAGCCCATGAACCCCCCTCCCAACCCACAGAGTTAAATGTGCAAAATACTTCAAATATCCCCCTCTCAATGAGTATTTTTTTTACTTTCGTGAGAATAGAACAATTTACGGATTTGCTTAATAATTAAAGAATTAACTTGAACATGCAACACAGTAATGCAGAAAAATGGAATAACACAAAAAGAAGGAAAGTACTGAAAATGTTGTAGCGACTTCAAAGAAACCAGGCTTTAGAGAAGAAAAAAATAATTCGAATAGGGAAAACCCATTTGGTATGGCGCGCACTAAGCGCAAAAAAGTGACTAACCCAAATTTAGGGCCTAGAACCCTGGTAGCCTATAAGGAAACATCGCACTTTCTATACACGCGTAACATTTATATCTAGGCGTATTATAAATATTGTCTTCGTCCAATCATTAATTTTGCCCATGAAGTGTAGATATTTTATATTGCCAATAAACTGTATTTTTTGGTGTAGGTATGTCATGGTGATATAATCCGTGTCAAGGTTAACAATTATCTACAAGATGGCGCTGGGCTGACAATTCATTGGCACGGCATCCATCAAATTGATACAATTTGGGCGGATGGTGTTCCGATGATTACCCAATGTCCCATACCCTCTGCAACGTCATTCGTGTACAAGTTTGTTGCAGACCCGCCCGGTACTCACTGGTGGCACTCTCACAATGGTGTTCAGAGAGGCGACGGAGCGTACGGAGCATTGATTGTAAGGGTACCGAGACAGACGGAGATCAACAGGAAAGAGTATGACTTTGATCTACAAGAACATAGTATTCTCATAATCGACTGGATGAGTATTTTGTCTTTAGATCCTCTCATGTTAGCGTCTGAAAATGCTGTGCCTTCACATCCACATACGTTAACTTTATTGACGAATGGAAAGGGAGACAATACAGATACTCCAAGCGACACTCCTCTTACCGTGTTTGAAGTGCAAGAGGGCTTTAGATATCGAATGCGATTGGTTAACAGTGCGTTTGGTGAATGTAACGTACAACTAACGATCGAGTCCCATCCCTTTACTATTATAGCTACTGATGGATATGAGCTTAGTCCCGTCAACGTGGATTCACTCATTCTAACCCCAGGCGAAAGGTATGTATGTTTACTAGGTATATCATGATTTACATATACACATCT
>NW_022750884.1:215562-217393 GCF_011630105.1 Anneissia japonica
CTTTATATATAATATATACAAATAATAATAAAGATGTGTCATTGCGAAATGATGGAGTACGTTGTTCCGTATCATAATAGTAGTAAAGGTAAATGACCAAGCAATAGTCAGATTGACGCGTCTTTCAAACATATAATAACACGAATATTTCGTCAAGTTTATCTGTAAAATTCCCTCTCTGTGCCCATGGTGGCGCCAGCGGGAAGGGGAATTCCCCGTCGGACAGGCCTGACTCCCACCCCCGTCGTCCGACGCCTCGACGAGGTAGCCGTATCAAGAATAATAACTTGCCAATTTGCATATCCAAATAAAGTTTTTTGATTGCCAATCAACACAACGTCGGTCAAAAAGAAATTTCATTGAACAAATCAATTTCATTAGCTATTGATTATATCCTGATAAATAATATTGATTGTAAATTTTCTAGGGAAGACCTAAAAAGCCTTTAATGTTCTGTACTTCTTAAACTCATTTTCTTTTGTTAATGAATATTATGACCAAATAGATGAAGTCTAAATGGGTTCTCCATTGTGACCTGTCGTAGCTAACCTCTTCATGGGGACACTATGAACAATACTTGACAAAATCGTTTACTCATGCACACATTCTTTACCGATATAATATTATCATATATTTTAACCCAATTTGGGTCATGATAAACCATAAAAAACTCTCCCAGTATACCCTACTATGGATTCGTATTCCTGGACCCAGGCAGAGTTCCCTAGAGTCGGCCTCTTGGTTTGGACCCCTGTCGGACATGCCCTTGTCATATTTTAGCCACCACTGCCCGTGTCCCCTGCCCTCTATTTCGAATTCCTGGATGATCCACGTCCACTGCTTATTCTCTTACTTTCTTCTATGTCTCACCACAGGATAGATTTGGTTATAGAGGCATCTTCAACACTAAAGTCAGCTTACTGTATATATCTAACTACAAGTCCGCACGAAATGTGTCCAGCAAGTGGAACTGCTATTTTAAAGTACAAACATGCACATGATGCAGTGAAAATTAATTCTTGTGCAAGTCCACCAGTTAATGGAAGCTTATTTTCAACTCGTGAATTCAGCAACGATGTGAATTATACAGATACATTTACTTTCAGGGAGACGTATGCGTACCGTAAGGAACACACTTTCTTATTTAACCCTCTTCGTCTTGTGGTATAACATGCCTACTTGTTAACTTACAGAGAGTCCGTTTATTTGAGTCGCGCGCCCATATTTCTGTTTGCGATTTTCGCGGAAACGAGACATAAAATTACATAGGACGATTTCCAAAATAAACCTGCCACAGATCTGTTTAATCTTTAACAATAATGAATATTAATACTACTAATACAATAAAACTTACACTTAAATTATTTGTTTTTTCGAATGATAGTTGGGTTAGGAATACAATGAATATTTTCTGAGGATCATTCAAAATACTATTGCAATACCTGCTGCTTATACTTGGAATCTTATACAATTGTAACTAACCACAAGCTAGTTGGTCTATTGGTTATGATACCAGACTACTTATCTGGAGGTCGTGGTTTCCATTCCCAAGTAAAATTCCATACAGAGCAAATATTATAGGCCATAATTATTTGACTGGTTTTTATTTTTATTTTTTTGTCAACGATATTTCTTTGAGTATTATTTTCATTCGACTGGTACTCAGGCTCTAGTAAACCCCTTGGTGCCGGGCGCCCTGTTAGACCCTTAGGATAATGTCACACAGTGAACACAGTGTGAAACACTCTGTGTACACACTACACAGTAAAGCACATATTTGGACACAGTGTGTTCACTGTGTGTGTGGACACACGGTGCTCCACACTGTGTT
>NW_022750884.1:218559-220087 GCF_011630105.1 Anneissia japonica
GACATTTCAGAAGTCAGTGAAGGTCATTTCCCGAATTCTAGAAATCGAAATTTTCCCGGGGGAACTCGGACCCCTTTTTTCTTTGGGGTTCATTGGTTCTATTGAATCATTTTCAAGAGGGGGGAAACCTTGATTTTTGGAGTAATTAAAAGACACATCATAAATCGGGAAAGCTAATTTCCCGCTTCTAGGAATAAAAATTTTCCCGGGGGAGAACCCCGACCCCCTTTCTTTTTGGGATTGGGAAAAAATTACCTGACCGTTTTGAAGAACTTATATTAAAATCGCTATAAGATACGGTACTTCAGAAGTCGGGAAAGCTCATTTCCCACCATTTAGAAATTAACATTTTTCCGGGAAGAACCCGAACCTCCCTTTTCTCTTTGGGTTCATTGATTCATTATAATAATTTTCAAGAGGGGAAAACCTTGACTTTTGAAGAACTTAAAGTAGTTAAAAGACACCTCAGAAGTCGGGAAAGCTCATTTCTCACCATCTAGGAATTATTCCCGCCTTCTAGGAATCAAAATTTTCCCTGTGGAGAACCCCCGGACCCCCTTCCCTTTTTGGGATTTATGGATTCATGGAAAAAAAATCGTATGCAACTACTCAATTTTTTTTATGTATGTATACAATAGGATAAATTTACCTGACCGTTTTCAAGAGGGGAAAACCTTTAATTTTAAAGAACTTAAAAGTAATTAGGACACCTCAGAAGTCGGGAAAACTCATTTCCCGCCTTCTAAGAATCAAAATTTTCCGGGGGAGAACCCCCGGACACCCTTTCTTTTTGGGATTTATGGATTCATGGAAAAATCGTATGCAACTACTCAATTTTTGTTTATGTATGTATACACACATAAGGCCTATCTACTGTAATAACAATGGGATAAATTTACCTGACCGTTTTCAAGAGGGGGAAACCTTGAATTTTAAAGAACTTAAAAGTAATTAAAAGACACCTCAGAAAGTCGGGAAAACTCATTTCCCGCCTTCTAAGAATCACAATTTTCCCGGGGGAGAACCCCCGGACCCCCCTTTCTTTTTGGGATTTGTGGATTCATGGAAAAAATCGTATGCAACTACTCATTTTTTTTTTTATGTATGTATACATACGGTACATAACGCTTATCCACTGTAATATCAATGCGATAAATTTACCTGACCGTTTTCAAGAGGGGAAAACCTTGAATTTTAAAGAACTTAAAAGTAATTAAAAAACACCTCAGAAGTCGGGAAAACTCATTTCGCGCCTTCTAAGTATCACAATTTTCCCGGGGGAGAACCCCCGGACCCCCCTTTCTTTTTGGGATTTGTGGATTCATGGAAAAAATCGTATGCAACTACTCATTTTTTTTTTTTTATGTATGTATACATACATAACGCTTATCTACTGTAATATCAATGCGATAAATTTACCTGACCGTTTTCAAGAGGAGAAAACCTTGAATTTTGAAGAACTTAAAAGTAATTAAAAGACACCTCGGAAGTCGGGAAAACTCATTTCCCGCCTTCTAGATATCAAAAT
>NW_022750884.1:220107-220874 GCF_011630105.1 Anneissia japonica
GGAAACCTTGAATTGTGAAGAACAAAGTCATTAGAAACCTAGCTTAAAAGTCGAGAAAGGTCATTTCCCGCCATCTAGAAATCAAAATTTCACCCCCACCCCTGGTGGGGGGGGGGGGAACCTCCGGATCCCCTTTCCTTTTTGGGAAAAATGTTGACCCCCATCCCCTAGGTTTTTTCCAGATCTGCATGATTCATATTCCCATTCATCTTATAAGTGGGCCCCCCCACTTTGAAAAACGTTCCGCCGGCCCTGTATATTCTTGCCTCAAGACCAACAAGCCATAGTTACGGTGTCTCACACCCAGCCCTCTACATTCAGAAACCTCTCACACCTTAAGTTACATTCATGCCTCTAGACTAACGAGCCATAATCATTGTTTGATTGACCAATAGTTTGATTGATTAACAGATCTTATCTTTCTTTGTATGGGCGGCCGTTAAGGCCAACACTCTCCATGCCTTTATTATACTGCCCTCATCAGAGCTTTCGAGATACGGGAACTTATTTTTAAATGTTGTAGCTGTTGATTTGAACGTTGGAATAAAGGTGGCATTAGTCACAGGATAAAAAAAAAAACATTACACCACAGAGGCTTCATGGTTGACGATTCATATAATCGTCAGTACATTTCATGTATATTACACAATGGTTCACATCGAGAGGGTGTTAAACCAGAAAATTCTGGAGGTTTGGCTTGAAATAAATATACAGTAGTTACATATAATATAAATCAAGACACCTTTAACACTCTTAAATTAAATGAT
>NW_022750884.1:220998-226754 GCF_011630105.1 Anneissia japonica
GTTATATACATACATAGGTGGATTAACTTTAAATATTAAATATATTACATAATTATGGTTTTCAATTACATAATCTCAAAGGTGGTGGAGCTTGTTGTGATCGACAGCTTCAAAATTTCCGAACATCCTATGCATTTACACGGACAGTCGTTCAGAGTTCTTGCTCAGGGGAAAATGGACAACATGTCAATGACCGCTGATGATATAATTGAATTTGACAAGAATGGTAAGTACAATGTTGTTTTACTAAGTATTATTCTATTTTATCAATTGAAATTTGCATAGCGAGATACAAAATCATCTTAAACACTCATCAAAGCATCAGGGCCGTCGGAAGCGCACCGGCTATGGCCGGACCACTTTTTCTCAATTCCATTACTTTCTGAAATAAATATATAATGATAATTATGAATTATATGAATGTACGCATCGCATTGACTTTTTCAGTCATGGTACGATGGACCTGAGATAGAGGGTACAGTATCTAGCCCACTTCCACTAACTTCCAATATTGTATCTGTTCCTGCATGGGGTTGGAATAGGGGTAGCCTAGTTGCTTTGCAGCACATTTTCAAAATTTACAGGTATGAATTTATACACCAACTTTACCCCTGGAGGGGGCGGGGGGATTGCCAGATGAGATTTTTGGGCATCCACAATTTATGCTTTTAGACCACAATATTAGGGAATGGCGACTGCAACTTGATTGGATTTAAAGATTAGTTTAGTCTCACGATCTCGTCGTGGCGTCAGACGAAAGATGGTTGAGGATGTCCAGGTTTGTAAAGGGGTGTGGTACTCAACAAAATTAGCCATTACAGTGCAATGAAAAGCAAAGATAAATAGATTAAACCCAAACATTTTTATCATCATAATTATGATCATCATTAATTCACATTTTTTCTGGGCATCAAGGTAAACAAGGTTTAAAATGTATTGTCTCTTGAAAATGACAAAAAATAATTTTGAAATTAACTTGGTCATTTTTGTAGTAGCATACATATTTTTAACTTGAGCAAAGAAATTATTGAATTTCAAAAATGTGTACTCTGATTTTTAAACTGGATAATTGTAATAAAAATAATAAAACACTTCCATTGACTGGAAGTGTTTCTATCATTTTTCTTTGTAAAATGACGGGTAAACTTTTTTTTAAATACACTAATGTTTATGTTCAAGTTGATAATTTATATGTTACTTAAAAATGGGCAAGTTAATTTCAAAAATGATTCAGCGGCATTGTGCCCCTCTCCGCTCGCTAACTGGATCACCCTAATGCTAGTACGGTACTCTGTTATTTATTTATTACCAGGGTAGACCTCTCCATGGAAGTATACATGAATATACCAACGGTTGACTAAAATTATTGTGTAATCGGTATAAGCCTACCAGAAGCAAACACAGAGCTTAACTTTTTTTTACAATTCTAGTGATAGTATATAACTTCTTGAGCGTGATCAATAACTTATTAATGTTCCAGGCTGAACTTTGCAAGACAATTTAATTAAAATTGTACGAGTAGTAGGCCTATGTTCATAACTTGTAGGCTGCAGGTCCATTTGTGTGGCAAATAGTATCCTGTGTTTTATTTATTGCATATTGTATATATTTCATAGCTGAATACCCTCCAAATCGTGTAAATACAATTGCAGTATGTTATAGTCATTTTTTGTTTATGCATTATATATCTATTCACGTTTCTTGTTCTTCTGGAGGAATAAGCAACTCAATTTATCTACTTATGGCAATGGTAAGAAATTAAATTTTTAACAATATTATTTTCTGCAGCTTTACCAGCTGCTATTTCGTGGCATCCAGAGGTGCCATATTTCCAACATAGACTCTCATCCATGCTAACTTTATGTATTGTGGCTGCCCCTTCTCTTAGACCTCAACTAACTTCAAAATTCTGTAGCTGTGGATAGAGATGTCTCCACTCTTCATTTACTACCAAATTTGTCAAGTGCTCATACTACCCCCTCCCCCTGCACCACCCCTCACTATAATGGCCGGACCACTTGCAAAATGCTTCCGACGGCTATGAGGATTTAGACACAACACGAAAGCATATCAAATCAATTAAAGTGTTAACAACTAAAACAACAAGTATTTAAAGAAAAAAACAATAAGATTTTTCCTATCCAAAACTTTGATTCATCTGCCACGTTTGCTCACTAATGCCTTTAGTGTAGCCGTTACCATTAGGGTGTTTTCAGATTGAAACATATTTTATTTATTTATTTATTTATTTCGGTATAAAACATAAATATACAATAAGCAGCAAAGGCTGAAAGAATTGCATTTACAGAGTTATTGAAATATACAGTACATTAAAATTATTAAAAGGCAATATTTAAAAAAAAACACCAATACAATATAACAAATTAAGATTCAAGACATAGCTTAAAGAGGCTGGATGAAAGTATTTTATACGTCCTTAACTCAGAGTAATAATATCCACATTATCAAATAATATTTGACAAATTATATTTGTAATTTGCACGTTATGGTGATGATCTGAATTATCATGCCAATATAAAATGGATGTGATGTGACACCATCATGCCCAAAAAGTGTCCACAAAAATGTTCGCATAAAGCATGCGTTAAGTTAAAAAAGTTATAATAATTACGTATGCGCACACCAAATTCGACGAAACTAAGTTGGTAAATTGTGACATATTGTACGTATTAATTTTGAGAACTTCTTATTATTATCTTCTTCAGAATCAAAGAAACATGTACTGGATCGATGTCACCACACTCCCAAACGCACACGCCCATGAACACCACCCTACACAACATCGCACATTCAACCACCCCTCCCCTCAACACACTAAAGAATTTTGCTTGCAACGGTAATCGTAACGATAACGATAAAAAGCTAAAAAGTAATTGTTCATATAGAAAATTAAAAAAAAAAAAAGAGTTTTTACACTAGGACGATTCGATAACGATACACAAAATATTTTGACAAATCAATTCAAATAACGTCATAATCATGAAAAAACGATAAAATCGTTGTTACTACTACTACTGTCGAATCGTCCTAATGTAAAAACTTCTTTTATTTCTTTTATTTTCTATGAACAGTTTTTTTTTTTTATAGATTTTTATCGTTATCGTTGCAAGTATAAACAGGCCTTAACTAACGCTAACCTGAATATAAGTTGTATATAATATTGTGAGCCATATTGATATTTGTATTTACTTTATTTTTCAGTTGGTATTCCGAGAATTGCTCTAAATTCATCAGTTGTAAAGGATACATTAAACATTCCCACGGGTGGCTACGCCATCATCAGATGGAAGGCAGAAAATCCGGGTTACTGGTTCTTCCATTGTCACAATGAATTCCACGCGCTGGTGAGAACTAAACTAATTCCTGATTTACAATAAACTTCAAAGATATACTTATATAAATCTATTAAAATTATTTTTAAAAAAAAGAATTTAAATCGAACCGCTTACTAATTAGAGATGATATTACATAAGAATAATGCCGTTTTTAAACAAATATGGGAAGATTATATAGTAATAATATTCATAGGAATTTTCTCCTAGCAACTTTATGAATTTTCATAGTTTAAAGTCTGAATACCTAAAATGACTCGTGTGAACGTTAATGAACGCCGCAGCACACTCTTCAGAAAAGAGGAGCCACAGTCCGTATCCAGTGGTGTGCTAAAAATTAAATGGCCTAACGATAACTGGTTAAAATGTAGCAATTTAAAATTTGTAAAAATATTTATCATATATTAATCATATCCTATCTTATCACTTTATGTCATTTCATATTCTTATGTTATTTTATGTTATGTTTGGACTCATATAATATATGAAATACAACTATACTAATTGCATGCTTAATATTGCACATGTTTAATAGAATTTAATTATTTTGTTTTATTACATCAGTTGGGAATGACAATGGTCATCCAAGTTGGTGAAGATGACGAAATTCCACAACCACCGAAAAATTTCCCGTCATGCGGACCATGGTCACCTGATTAAGTTTTAAGTTATCATTTTAATATGATGGTTGTGTAACTGGCTGTGGATCATCATTTGTGATTTAAATTATTTGGATATATGCTTTAAATAGTAGGCCTATTATTAGGCTCAATAAGATATATCCAATAGTTTATTTATTTATTTAATGTTTAGTCTCATAGACAAAGATATGCCAACATCGAACTTCGCTTTACTAAGTGGCAATCCTTTCACAAGACAAATCACATAAACAAGATGCTCTACAAAGCCTTAAGTCTCATTATGCGGCTTAGGGACTAGAGTTAGTCGTGAGAAAAAATCCTGTTGCCGTGACAGGATTTGAACCCGGGGCCCTGGGATTGGAAGGCAAGCATCTTCCACCAAGCTATTCATAATAACAACAGCAACAATAACGATGATGATGATGAAGATGATGATGATGATGATGATGATGATGATGATGATGATGTTGATGATGTTGTTGGTAATGATGATGATGATTATGTAATTAAGATAACGGTTATGATGGTGGTGGTGGTGGTACACATGATTATGACGCTGACAATAGAAGACGATGATGGTGATAATGACGATTATAGTGCGCGCTATTTTTGCACCCTCCCAAAAAAAGCCCCTGCAGTCGTCATCCCTTAAATGGCGTAATGACTCTCAACCATGAGACTGGACCTTAGTAAGGCACTTTTTTTGCAGAATGGGTCCCATATTGGCCGAGAGGGGTTTTCAATTAGCAAAACGTTTACAATTAAAACAAAAAAAACAACAAAAAGAAATTAAAAAAAAAAAATTAAAATAAACGGACTATCATCAATGGCCCGAAAAAAACTACTCAATGCATCTGACCTCTTCGTTACGCCACTGTACACTTCTGGATACGTTACATCATCAGTTCAATTTAATTCAACGTAATATTTATTAACTTCCTTTTTGCAAAAAAAAAAATAAAAATAACTGACAATGATAAGGTAATTAATATAATAGTAACGATATGCATAAAAGGAAGGTGGCAAAGGCCCGAGAAGATAAGAAAAGAAATCTTGTGTAGGGACAGCCTGAGAAATTTAAAAAAAAAGAAAAAAAAAAGAAAAACAGGAACAGGACAGGACAAAATATGACACAAATCAACAGAAAACAAGACACAATTAAAACAAATCAGAATTCATTAGACCGACTAACTACCAGTGGCGGCTCTAGGATATATTTTCTGGAGGATGGGGGGCTGAGCTGTCCGACAGGGGGACTTGGGCTCGTAGGCCCGAGCTGGGGGAAGGGTTTGAGAGGGTGTCACTCCCAAATTAGATTTTTTTAAGAATAGCTTTTAATTTAAACTTTTAATGAAGTATTTTTTAAGCTGTTTATAAAAACATTTTTTTTTTTTTTTTTTTGGAATTGGCATTTACTAAATGCGATGGTAAAGAGTTCCAAGACCTGGAAATCTATTATTATGCTGGAAGTAATTGGTTTTATGGGTTGGTATAGGAATAACACAACTATCCGTGTGCTGTAATTGTGAAGGGAGAAATTAGGTTTGAAGATGTTACAAAAGTAGTCATGCATTGCACGACTACATCGAATGAAGAAGGAAGGATTCGTGGAGGAAATTTGCTCCTACTCGTCCATGTAATGTATGTTATGACTCGCAGAATTCGGTATCTAATTCTGATGATTTATCACAGCTTTCGCCTTTGTAATTTAATTCAAAAATAATTATATTGATTTCCTTTGCAACGTGCACAGTAATAAGTG
>NW_022750884.1:227105-229387 GCF_011630105.1 Anneissia japonica
GACATGTTTCGGGCATAGCCCATCATCAGGTATGAAAAGCTGTGACAAGAATAGATAAATAAGTAGCAGTACATTAACAAAAGTATAACGTGATCATCTAATCAAAAAACAGATAATAAGCAGTCAACCAAGCTCATGCGTCGTAATAAACAAAGAACATAAATAAAACAATACAATAGAACAATGGGGCAGGCACCTAAATAAAGTCAAAATGGACACACCTAGAGAGCCTAAACCAAGTATTACATGACATAAGAAGTACTGAACAATGTAGTATAAAATCATACGAATAAAACAGGCATAGTAACCAATAATGCGAGTTACATCTAAAAAATATGCCCTCGGATAATAAGTATTAAACCCTCTGATAAAAAGAGCAAAAAAGGACTCGCCTTAGAGAACGAAAATCAAGAATTACATATTATGAAGTAATAAATACAATATAACAAAAAAAATCATGAATAAAACAGCCGTAGAACAAATAAAGCGAGTAATATCTAATACAGAGTACCCATGGATAATTACCTAAAAGTCTTAAATGATGCGTTCATACCATTAGGTGTGAGAGTACCAAGTTTATAAATAATTCGTTCCTCTAATTTCTTACGAGATATTTCTGAACTGTTACAAATCTTAACACCAGTGACTATTATATCAGAAAGTGTATGGTTATTAGAGAAATGAGCAGCAACTGGGAGTCCAGGTGTTTTAAGTTTTATAGAACGTAAATGTTCCACAAATCTATCTCCCAATCTACGCTTGGTTTCACCAATATATAACATGTTACATTTTATACAATGAACACAGTAAATGAGATTCCTGGTAGTACAAGTAATATGATCTTCAACATGAAATTCAGCATTGGGTCCAGTGATACAAGCAGTACATGATATATATTTACAGGTAGTGCATCTATTTCTACCACATTTGAAAGTACCTATTAAGTCATTAGTAGTGGTGGTATCTGGTCGTAGCTTAGAGCGTACTAAATTGTCACTGAGATTGCGATCTTTTCTGTAAGCTAACATAGGAGGAGCTAGAAAGATGTCCTTGGTGTTAGATCTGTCTTCTGTGAGGATACTGAAATTGTCTCTAGCAATTTTCGCCACTTTCTTACTAATTGGATGATAGGTTAGTACCAATGGGATACGTTCAATATTGTTGGCGTTGTGATTCGGCTGTAGAGTGTCTTTCTGCGTGAGTTGATGGACCTTTTCAAGTGACCTGTCAGTTATGTTTAAAGGATAACCACGAGCATTGAAGAATTGTTTCATTTCTGTAGCTTTATTCTTGAAGTCATCGTCATCGCTGCAGATACGTCTGAGTCTAACCAGTTGCAAATAGGGTATAATAGCATGCTTACAAGTCGGAGGATGTGAAGAACTTAGTTGAGATATGTGTGGGCATCGGTGTCCTTGTAGTAGATTGATGTAGAAAGTCCAGGTCGATGGATAATATGATATCGAGGAATGGCACAATTTGTCGGATATTTCATGAGTGAATTTTATCGCTGGATGGAAGCCGATGGCGTAGGTTATAAAATCATTCAATTCAGTTAATGAGCCAGATGTAATGCCAATACAGTCGTCAATATACCTCTTGAAAATATCAGGTTTTTTCCCTTTAAATGATTGTAGAAGATTGTGTTCCAAATGACCCATAAAAAGACAAGCAAAATTAGGAGCCATCTTACTTCCCATACTCACTCCTGACAGTTGACGATAGTACTTTCCGTTGAAATTGAATGCGGTAGTAGTAAGGACCAGTTCAGCTAGACGTAAAATAACAGATGAGGTGTACTTAGTGGAGTGGTTCAGTTCAAGAAAGTATTGCAAAGCAAGAAGGCCGTCCTGAATTGGAATTGATGTATATAGTGAAACAACGTCCATCGTAAATATATAGCCACTGTCAGTATTAGATTGAAAATCTTTAAATAGTTTAACCGCTTCCTTACTATCCTTGATGTATGAAGGTAAATTCTGGACTAAGGGTTTGAGTATTCTATCAAGAAATTCGCTGATAATTACCGTGGGTGCGTTACATGCTTCCTCACAGAAGAGATGTGTATAAGAGACAGAGATATGTGTGGGCATCGGTGTCCTTGTAGTAGATTGATGTAGAAAGTCCAGGTCTATCGATGGATAATATGATATCGAGGAATGGCACACATTTGTCGGATATTTCATGAGTGAATTTTATCGCTGGATGGAAGCCGTTGGCGTAGGTTATAAAATCATTCAATTCAGTTAATGAGCCAGATGTAATGCCAATACAGTCGTCAA
>NW_022750884.1:230803-235431 GCF_011630105.1 Anneissia japonica
CTCTAAGTCTCTGTTTTTTCTCATTCTGGACAGCGCCACCAACGAGAAAGTTAATTTAGAGGCGGAATAAGCATGGAGGAAGGTAAGCGTTATATGGGCACCAGTTCACTCACACACGGCATCGCCTTTGTTTTGGTGTGTGTGATGTGTAGCGTGTCTGATGAATATTTATATATACCATAGCATTAATTATTCATGACCTGACGGAACTGGTGCCCATATAACGCTTACCGTATATTTTTATTTGCTGCCCTCTATAGTACAATATCGTACTTCAGTTTTGGTTTTTTTTGGAACCAGCTTCCGAAAAACATAACTTCTTCCAACTTTCTTTGCAACTGTAAGTCATAGCTTAAGACCAATTTGTTTTCCGGTGGCTATTCACATACGTTGTACCTTTGATCTTTTTTTTGTATTGGCACTATATAAATTTGAGATATTATTTTTATGAACATTTTTCACATTAAATGTACAGAACATTAGTCTGGATCGAATTAAGTTTTCAAGCTAGACTATGACAATTCTTTAGTACATTATTTCAAATAACTTATAACAAGAAATACTTGTTGCAACATCTTCAACTGGTTGTATTTCCAAACTTAATAAATTAACTTATTCTTGATGACGACCATCTCATCTTCAATGCATTTCATTTATGGTACGACACACAAACGTCATAAAAAATAACCTACAGGTACAGGGGTTTGGTTTACGACTGGTGTAACAATAGCCACGAAGTTATTTGCATTGCGGTCACAGGATTAAAATAACAAAAAGGCATGCTATACAGTACTGTACATAGAAATGTGGAAAGTATAAAATTCATAAACCAGTGTAATACTGTATATAATTTGGTGTAGGCCATAGACTGTCTTTAGATTGTGTTCTTTACCATTATTGTTGTTATCAATATTCTTTTTTTTAATATTATTTTATTTTCTTTATTTGTATTCAGTTTTTTAAAATATATTTTATTAATTTTTTATTATTCTGCTGGACGAGTTATGAAACTCCATCATCGCCAATTTTTATGCTTCAACTTTAAGGCCTGTTTATACTTGCAACGATAACAATAAAAAGCTGAAAAGCAATTGTTCATATAGAAAATCAAAGAAATAAGTGAAGTTTTTACAGTAGGAAGATTCGACAATTTATCGTGTATACGATAACAAAATATTTTGACAAATCAATTCAAATGACGTCATAATCATGAAAAAAACGATAAAATCGTGATTACTATACTACTACTGTCGAATCGTCCTAATGTAAAAACTTCTTTTATTTCTTTCATTTTCTATGAACAGTTTTTTTTTTTTTTATAGATTTTTATCGTTATCGTTGCAAGTATAAACAGGCCTTAACGCTAACCCGAATGTAAGTTGTATATATTGTGAGCCATATTGATATTTGTATTTACTTTATTTTTCAGTTGGTATTCCGAGAATTGCTCTAAATTCATCAGTTGTAAAGGATACATTAAACATCCCCACGGGTGGCTACGCCATCATCAGATGGAAGGCAGAAAATCCGGGTTACTGGTTCTTCCATTGTCACAATGAATTCCACGCACTGGTGAGAACTAAACTAATTCCTGATTTACAATAAACTTCAAAGATATACTTACGCGTAAATCTATTAAAATTATTTTTTTAAAAAGAATTCAAATCGAACCGCTTACTAATTAGAGATGATATTACATAAGAATAATGCCGTTTTTAATCAAATATGGGAAGATTATATAGTAATAATATTCATAGGAATTTTCTCCTAGCAACTTTATGAATTGTCATAGTTTAAAGTCTGAATACCTAAAATGACTCTTGTGAACGTTAATGAACGCCGCAGCACACTCTTCAGAAAAGAGGAGCCACAGTCCGTATCCAGTGGTGTGCAAAAAATTAAATGGCCTAACGATAACTGGTTAAAATGTAGGCATTTAAAATTTGTAAAAATATTTATCATATATTAATCATATCCTATATTATCACTTTATGTCATTTCATATTCTTATGTTATTTTATGTTATGTTTGGACTCATATAATATATTAAATACAACTATACTAATTGCATGCTTAATATTGCACATGTTTAATAGAATTTAATTATATTTTGTTTTATTACATCAGTTGGGAATGACAATGGTCATCCAAGTTGGTGAAGATGACGAAATTCCACAACCACCGAAAAATTTCCCGTCATGCGGACCATGGTCACCTGATTAAGTTTTAAGTCATCATTTTAATATGATAGTTGTGTAAATGGCTGTGGATCATCACGTGATGATTATTCGAACGTTATCGCCTATAGACCAATCAAATCAGAATGTAGTTTGATGAATGAGTTATGATACATTTTATTGAACTACTTAATTATTTAAATCTAATAGGCCTATTAATAATACTAGTTTTCAATCGTCTTTTGTCTATAATTTTACTGTGATTTAAATTATTTGGATATATGCTTTAAATAGTAGGCCTATTATTAGGCTCAATAAGATATATCCAATAGTTTATTTATTTATTTAATGTTTAGTCTCATAGACAAAGATATGCCAACATCGAACTTAATCGCTTTAATAAGTGGCAATCCTTTCACAAGACAAATCACATAAACAAGATGCTCTACAAAGCCTTAAGTCTCATTATGCGGCTTAGGGACTAGAGTTAGTCGTGAGAAAAAAATCCTGTTGCCGTGACAGGAATTGAACCCGGGGCCCTGGGATTGGAAGGCAAGCATCTTCCACCAAGCTATTCATAATAGCAACAGCAGCAATAGCGATGATGATGATGATGATGATGTTGATGATGTTGTTGGTAATGATGATGATGATGATGATGATTATGTAATTAAGATAATGATTATGATGGTGGTGGTGGTGGTACACATGAATATGACGCTGACAATAGAAGACGATGATAGTGATAATGAGGATTATAGGGCGCGCTATTTTTGCACCCTCCCAAAAAAGCCCCTGCAGTCGTCATCCCTTTAATGGCGTAATGACTCTCAACCATGAGACTGGACCTTAATAAGGCACTTTTTTTGCAGAATGGGTCCCATATTGGCTGAGAGGGGTTTTCAATTAGCAAAACGTTTACAATTAAAACAAAAAAAAAAAAAACAACAAAAGGAAATTTAAAAAAAATTAAAATAAACGGACTATCATCAATGGCCCGAAAAAAACTACTCAATGCATCTGACCTCTTCGTTACGCCACTGTACACTTCTGGATACGTTATATCATCAGTTCAATTTAATTCAACGTAATATTTATTAACTTCCTTTTTGCAAAAAAAAAAAAAAAAAATAACTGACAATGATAAGGTAATTAATATAATAGTAATGATATGCATAAAAGGAAGGAGGCAAAGGCCCGAGAAGATAAGAAAAGAAATCTTGTGTAGGGACAGCCTGAGAAATTTAAAAAAAAAGAAAAAAAAAAAGAAAAACAGGAACAGGACAGGACAAAATATGACACAAATCAACAGAAAACAAGACACAATTAAAACAAATCAGAATTCATTAGACCGACTAACTACCAGTGGCGGCTCTAGGATATATTTTCTGGAGGATGGGGGCTGAGCTGTCCGACAGGGGGACTTGGGCTCGTAGGCCCGAGCTCGGGGAAGGGTTTGAGAGGGTGTCACTCCCAAATTAGATTTTTTTAAGAATAGCTTTTAATTTAAACTTTTAATGAAGTATTTTTTAAGCTGTTTATAAAAACATTTTTTATTTTATTTTTTTGGAATTGGCATTAACTAAATGCGATGGTAAAGAGTTCCAAAGTTTGGGACCTGGAAATCTATTATTATGCTGGAAGTAATTGGTTTTATGGGTTGGTATAGGAATAACACAACTATCCGTGTGCTGTAATTGTGAAGGGAGAAATTAGGTTTGAAGATGTTACAAAAGTAATCATGCATTGCACGACTACATCGAATGAAGAAGGAAGGCTTCGTGGAGGAAATTTGCTCCTACATGGGAAGACTCGTCCATGTAATGTATGTTATGACTCGCAGAATTCGGTATCTAATTCTGATGATTTATCACAGCTTTCGCCTTTGTAATTTAATTCAAAAATAATTATATTGATTTCCTTTGCAACGTGCACAGTAATAAGTGAGTGCATTAAGAATAAAAATGTACACAGATAAAATTAAGAATACAAAATTCAATGCCAGACTGTGAGTTTAACAAAATATTTTGTGCTGGGAAATGATTTAACAGATCATTTAATACGGCGGATACAAGGGGTGGGGTGGGCAGCCGAACCGGGGGCCAACCCAATTTTTTTTTTAATAAAAAAAAAAGAAATAGAGAAAAAAATGAAAACTAGGCCTATACAAAAATGTCATGGCTGAGAGTGCCATTTCCGGGCATCTAGAGGTGCCATTATCCTAGATTTTCTTACCTCAGCCCCAACCATGGTGGGGCTGAGTTATATAGGCCTACACCTTCGATATGTGAAAGTCTCCCTGGCCTCTTTTTCAAAACCCTGTGTCCGCCACTGTTCTACATAAGATCCAAATGCTATTCAGAGATTTAAAGCATACACTTGCATGCAGTTACAAATAGAATACCGTAAAACCTCAAATAGAAGCCGAATGGGCTTAAACTCCAGAAGAAG
>NW_022750884.1:235512-247302 GCF_011630105.1 Anneissia japonica
ATATAAAACTACACTATTATTATTACTGTATTATAAAACTGTAGGCCTACGTTTTTCAACACTGTTTACACAACAGTTTAGGTGATTTAATGCCAGTTAAACACTCCATGATACAGACTGACGTTACAGCCCTATTTATTGTTTGTAACTCCTAAAGTGTACAGCATTCATTTAGAAAAGAAGCCCCCCCCCCCCCCCCCCACTGTGACCTTGCAAGTATCGAAAAGAAGCCAATCTAGAAAAGGAGCCTATCTAGAAAAGGAGCCCATCTCAAAAAGGAGCCCATCCAAAGTTCGCAAAATAAATAAATAAATAATATAAAGAAGCCCAGCGCTTTTATTCAAGGTTTTACGGTTTTATTGTAAGTATCCTATAAAAGCAATTTTAAATATAAAGGAAAGAGGAAACAAACATCCACTGGCTATTAGCCGGGGAATGATTTTTTAGTGTTAAGGGCTTTTTGGATAATGGGGGTTTCCTGGACAAAGTGCATTAAAGATTATATTATAAGGATTTGGATTTGGATTTATTCGGTGTAAACACCAAGGATAGCCCACGAAAGTTTAGAAGAAGACTTATTTCCAGTGGGGTCCTTCTGGTGGTGATTGGGCAGTACACCGGGAGACAGTCCCCTCTTTTCCGAAGAGTGTAGGCCTACTGCGTTCTTTAACGTGCACATGGGGCATAATGCACACGGGACCAACGGGTTAAACGTCTCATCTGAAAGACGGTACGCTATTGTAACTTGTATTTCAGCCCTCTAGATGAAACACAAGGAGACTCGGAGCTCCCCGGTTTGCGATTTTTTTCCCGTACGAAACATTTGCATGAAACTTCACTCGGACCATCTCGGATTGACTCGAGTGAGTACGATCCGAGGAACAAGAGCAGACACTTCGCAATGTCGTGACGCTCGAGTTTTACTATTATTGCTCTTTCTATGTTTACCTACGGTAGGCCTATGAAATTTCACGGACTTATGTGATGTACGTCACTGTGTAACTAACTGTGACCTTCTTGGATGTTATTAAATGTTAGTATATTATCTACAACAACATGTACCTCCTGTTATACAGTGTAGATAGGTAGGCCTACAGTTATACCAAAGGCTAGAGAGAAATTTGAACAATATATAATGTTATGCTAAGACTAATAATTAATATTAAAACTAACGGTAATAAAAACAACATTAATAATAACAACAATAATAACAGCAATAATAATAACAATTAGTACAATGTAGTACCAGTAAATGACTTGTGGCCGAGTTGACTTGTGGCCGAGTTGATTTGTGGCCGAGATGACTTGTGGCCGAGTTGACTTGTGGCCGAGTTGACTGTAGCCAAACTTTTTGTGGCCGAGTTGAAGTGTGGCCGAGTTAACTTGTGGCCGAGTTGACTGTGGCCGAGTTGACTGTGGCCGAGTTGACTTGTGGCCGAGTTGGATTGAATTCAGAATTCGGGTTTTTGTTATGAACGTTTTAACCTTGACATCCATTTGGACGACGTGGACAGGCAGCCTCAACGGCTATCCATGTCCCACAGATTGTTGGTTCAGTCTTCACTGCTGCTGTGTGAGTACTTGAAACTGTCACATTCTGTGTGTTATTTGCTGAGAGAATTGTTGGTTTCAGCATAGAGGTATGGTTTCAGCTAGCTGCAATTAACGGACGGATCCTCAGACAGCGGCTAGGCCCCCTGCCTAACTACCAGCAGTACTACAATTAGGGGGCCTAGCCTAGGCTACTGCCCTAGCCTTGTTGGCTACCAACCAAGCCAGGGCCTGCGTAGCTAGCTAGTAACTAGGCCTACTGTAGTAATAGTAGGCTAGGCCTTGACATATTAGTAGAACTAGATAGTAGAGCAGAAATTTAGTAGGCCTGGGCCTATAATATATGATGTGGTAGTAGAGTGGGTGGCACCACTGTCAGTGAAGGTTGATACCTACTACTGAATAATAGGCCTACTTTACGCCTAATATGCTACACCCAGACTGTTCGGCTCAGGGAATGTATCCTCCACGCCAAAATTTGGCCTACAGATTTGTCCGTTTATTTCATAAAGGGCCGATTTTCAAGCATATTTTGCTGAAAATTAGGCTCTGATCTAATCTTAATATGTAATAATTATATACAATGTATTATACAGTAATTGCGATTAGCAATTTTGAGCTTCAGGTTTTTGAGATATCGTCCGCACATTAATTCAAAACTTGTAGGCCCATGGTACTACACTAGGCCTATACGTCAACTCAAAACTAACTTAAATTTGCACGAAAAATAGCTGAAAACATCACATTTACTTGTAATTTATTGAGACAGTCTTTAACAATTCTATAAGACATTTTCTTCTTTAAAATTAAAATTAAAAATCCTATTTAATATTATTATTTCCTGGTATTTATTTGTTGATGACCATGGATTGTGATATTTGACATACCCAGGTTGTTAAAGTTTGACGTACAACATTACTATCACTATTTCTTTTTAAAAAGTTTAAAAAATTGTTGCTCTCAGTTTTTGGGAGTCGCATGTGTACCCCCTATACCATTCAATGAATGAAAAATCTGATGATTTTGGGATGCAATGACAAGCATCATACCACAAGAGGGAAGCAAACTAGTCGGCTCTGACATTGGATTGGATTTATTCGGTGTAAACACCAAGGATAGCTTCCAGTGGGGTCATTCTGGTGGTGATTGGGCAATACATCGGGAGACAATCCCCTACTCTTTTCTGAAGAGTGTACTGCGTTCTTTAACATGCACATGGGCCAAAATTGCACACGGGACCAACGACTTAAACGTCTCATCCGAAAGACGGTGCGCTATTATAACTTGTATTTCAGCCCTCCAGCTGAAACACAAGGAGAGGCAGCGATGGGAATTGAACCAGGGACTTAGAGATGTCCACAGTTCAGCGCACACACAGTGGCTACCACCAGATTAGCCGACAACCTTATATTTGTTGTGTGCATTTCAAATGTCGCGCTAGTAACCAAAATACCCAGAGAGTGGGATTTGAAGCTATAGGCAAATGCAGTTGATCAAACAAGCATGTACTTTAGGGCTGATAGAAGAAATTGTTAGGTTATCACTCCCTCCCTCATCTAAAATTTGGAAATTTTGATGCGGAAATAAAAAACATTTTGTTTTTTACCTCATCAAAATTTTTAGCAACATATCGTGTGGTATGCAGAAAGTCTATAGCAAACTACAACAAAGGTGTTATACATGAGCATTTTGTAATTTTTAATCTAATACACTTTACCCAAACATGCAAATGTGCATCTTTGTTGTAAATAAATGTTAAGTTTGTGTTTAAATTAATTACGTTTAAATAGGCCTACTCCATATCTCAATAAAACAATCTAGAGTGATAATTTATATTTTTTCTATCAGCCCTTAACTCCATTGGATTCATCTGTCAATTTTGATGTTTTATACTGTACAGCTTACTACAGCAAGTGATCCCATTGGTGTGTTGCGATGACATCTGGTGAATTGTCTTCATATTAGGATGCAGCCTCAAAGAGACCACCTGACATCAGTGGCCTTAGCGGCACTCATCATAACCCTTGGATCATCTCGAATACCACTTACTAGACTGTCTGCCAATAATGGTATTTTTACAATTTTTTTTATTAAACTAATTTGTATATAATATATAAGACAAAAATTAATTGCATATTTCCATGTGTTATGTTTGCATTAGGAAAATACCATAGAAACAACAGAAAACCAATAGAAATACTAATCAGAGATCTTCTGTTTGCGGTTGACTTGCACTCTCTGCTCACAGCCTAGACAATATCTAAGCAATAGTCGACAGGTTTGCTGACGCAGTCAAGAAATTTGGAGTCGCAATAAGCATAGAGAAAACTGAAGTGATGTTTCAGCCTTGTCCTTGCGACTCCCACTATGATATTGAAAAATCATTTCTGCTAAAAATAAACTACCAATTTGAGGTACCGATAACTGTGCTGTGAAGCAAGATACAGTATTTTGGATTTTCCAGTTCAAGAATATAGGCCTTTCAAAATAAAAAAATAAAAAATTGGTGCGAAATGCTGAAGCAAAAAAGTGTGTGTGGCGTATTTCGGAGGGCCGTTTTTTAAAAAATACTTGGATGTTTGGTCTAAATATATTTTGTGTTCATTTTCTGTAAAAGGGAACATGGTGGATTTTGAGCAAAATCTAAGAGGGTCACCTGGAGACTTTTCTAAAAATTAGGTGATTTGACACTTATTTTTCAGGGGACAATACATCTTTAACACAATTTCTCTTCTACCAACAGAAAATAAGTATGATTATTTACCTCTCACTGTAAACATTTGTGCTGAAGCCATCAAGTTCACCATCTGCCTGCTGCTGTCATTACAATTGCTTTACAAAGGTATGAAGTTTGGTATAGGCCTACAGTAGTTTAAGAATAGTTATTCAGCGTGGCTAGTGACCCCACCCCCAAGCCTTCCCAAGTCTAGTCTAGGGCAACCCGACTGACTAAGTATTAGAAACAGTGCCACATTCCTTAGTCAAGATGCCTTGTAAGAGTATCTACCATGAGTTACTGTTTACCAAATAATCTACAACTCATTCCCACCCTCTCTAACCCCAGCTACAGACTCACTTCTCTCACAGGCCTTATTTCTCAAATCAAGCTGCTACCTATGTCATCATCATCATCATGGATCCCACTCACCGACCCTGGCTGAATCAGCCTATCCACACTTCTTATTGTTCAATCTTCGATCATTAGTGATTTAAATCTTGTTTTTATGTCTAATTTTTCAATTTACAGAGGGAAGGGCGATTTCAGAAATATTTGTGAGTCCACCAAATAATCAGTTACACGTTCTGAAATGGAGTATTCCTGGATTGCTTTACTTCTTGGATAACCTTTTAGGATTCTACTCATTAACATATCTGGAACCGGTGAGTCCACTATTTTTATGGGGGATATATTTATTTCAATTTGATGATGCATAAGATTAAAGTATTACATTTGGTAGAGACTTAAATTATTGATATAAAATCTAATCAGCAAAGGTCAGTTGACTTAATATTTTAGATTGGTTTATGATATTATTAATTCATTTTAAAACATGAAAATTATAATATACAAAATATTGACTGCTCTAGATTCAGGGAACGGTGAAATCTATTGGATTGCCCAGTGGAGACTGTAACAACCTACTATCTTCCTGAGGGCCAAATGATAGTAGGCTACGGTCTCCACATCACAGTGGGCTATAGATTTCACTATTACCCGAATCTAGAGCAGTCAATATTTGTTTCGTATACCTCATACATAGATTCTATTGGGGCCTAAAAAAATCAAATCAAAATCAAATCGTTCCATTTATATTGCACCATTCCAACAATCGTTGTTCGTGACGCAGTGGACAAGAGGGTCACTTCATGTCTGTATCTGTATCATCACGTACAAACACCAGCAAGCTGGTTGTCGTGTACGTCGGTCAGGTTGAGGTGTGTGTAACAATTAAATATTGTCCCCTGCAGTCGGTAAACCGGCGTAACTTTCATCTGTCCACGACAGGAGCTGAGTGGACTAGTACACCGTGGTACCCCCTACTCGTCTCGAAAGATGTACTGGGTTCTTTAAAGTGCACATGAGCACTTGTGCACACTTATCCGAGAAGACTTGTTCCACCACCAGAACTAGGAGCCAGGCGGCTGGGAACCCATGCCGGTATTGTTGGCTATGTTTTCAGTGCCCCTGCCTTAACCGCTCGACCATTCAACTCGCTCGAAAAACAGTAATAAAAAGAATACCCACTAAGTAGGCCTAGGCTGTCCAAGGGTCAGTCTCTCTTGTCGTAGAGGTTGCAGTCCCCTTAACCATAAATTGTCATAAATTACATAGCAACTTTATAAGTGGGGTCTAGAGATTACATCGCAATAGGAAAAAAAGTACAGTACTATCATTTAACGTACTAGTGGTTTTTCCCCCCAGGAATTTATGAACTACTGTATCATTCAGCACTGTACCTATACCGTACCAAAACCTACGGTCAATGTTCTTTTACTTATGCTTCCAAAAAAATGCCTTTTTTTGGAACCAGCTTCCAAATTACATAACTTCTTCCAAATCTATTTGCAACTTAAGACATCTTAAGACCTATTTGTTTTCCTGTGGCAATTCACATGTTGCGTTGCGCCTTTGATCTTGTTTGGAATTGGCGGCATATAAATTTGAGATTTTTTTTAACTATCATTCAGTCTACCTCATATAGTGATGGTTGAATTTATTACCCACTTTTTAACCAATCAGTTGCCTGGAATTTATATATGCATTATATAATAATCATATTTATCTTGATGTCCTGATATTGGAAGCTGGTACGCTATTACTGTATAAATAAATCTTCACTTCTTTCTTTTTCAATTTCTTTTGCTTTCCAGGCTGTTGTGGTTTTACTGAATAACTTTGTCATCATTTCAACATCACTTCTTTTTCGATTCATCTTGAAGTGAGTAAATCAAAAACTTTTTCATAATTGATTCACATTATAGTTATTGGGGTTATTTTAAAATTGATTATTTTTAAATGAATTTTTAAGAGTAATGTTTTAAAACACCATCTATCAAACTAACATGGGGGAAAAAAAACCAGAATTTTGGTTTAAAAATATGAAAATATTTAATTATTATAATTTTTATAATACAATTAATACTATTAATTAAAGAAAATAAAGATTAAATTAATAGGTTTTATCTTTTAGCTAAAAATAGTAGTGTACCTTTGATTACAGTACCAACTGAAATATTATTCAAAATTGATTTAGGTACTTTGTTGTTTAAAAATATTTTTGTATTATAATGTTTTTTCTTTTATTTTAATAGGAGACATTTTACAAAAATTCAGTGGGCATCAATCATGATTTTGTTTCTGGCGATAGTTTCATTATCAAACGACAGTAGCCATGGCAACTCAGTAAATCACAACTCTGTCAATCATATGCTAATGAACTTGTCAACAAAATCTGACCATGTGATTCTCTGCAGCTATGAAAAGCACTCTCAAAACAAAAAACTTTTACCTCAAAGAAACATTTTGAAAGCAAAAACACAGAGTACGAGAGTGGATGATAAACTGTTCAATATGGGCCATCTCTTGATTATTATAAGTTGCTTTGTCGCCTCATTTGCTAACATCTACAACGAAAAAATATTTAAGGAAGAGGGTGGGCTTCAGGAGAGTATATACTTCCAGAATACGAAACTGTATATGTTTGGAATTTTCTTCAACTTCATCTTATTAGTATTGCACAGCGACTACCGGCAAAGGGTATTGAAATGCGGGTTTTTCGACGGATACAATATATACTCATCAATCTTAATTTTTGATGTTGCATTTCTTGGGTTAACTGTGTCTCTCATCCTCAAGTTTAAAGATAATATGTTTCATATCTTTAGTACTCAAATTATGACTGTTGTAGTTATAACTTTTTCGATATATCAATTCGGTTACAATCCGACGCTGAATTTTTACCTCCAAGCACCAATTGTTCTTCTTAGTATTTATATTTACAACGTTAGTAAATACAGTCATAATGGTGGACATGAAACCCATACTTACAACC
This sequence comes from Anneissia japonica, assembly GCF_011630105.1. Classification (NCBI taxonomy): domain Eukaryota; kingdom Metazoa; phylum Echinodermata; class Crinoidea; order Comatulida; family Comatulidae; genus Anneissia; species Anneissia japonica. The sequence continues at coordinate 243,117 of NW_022750884.1, forward strand.
TGGTTGAGGAGGAAGACGAACAGGATGTAGGCAAATTCCAGAATCAGAATGGGGTAAGAAAAAAATCTTTTTTTAATAAGGTCGCAGTGGCGGATCCATGAATTCGAAATAGAGGGGGCTCAGAGAGGGACTTTTCACAGACTAAGGTCTATACTACTTCAGCCCCACCATGGTTGGGGCTGAGGTAAGGAAACTTTTGAGTTTGACTTGTCTAGATAGTTCGAAATGGCACTCTCAGATTTTAATATAATTTTATTTTTTTCTGTTTTTTTTATAATTTAAAAAAATTTAGGGGAGCCTGGGCCAGATCTCACCATCCCCCCCCCCCATTCCACCTCTGGGTCATGTGGCGTAGAGGAAGGCTTCAGGCTTTCAATCATGAGGTCATGAGTTTGAGACTGACGCTGGTCAAACTGTGAGACACCTTATTTACGTTTGCCTTCATAAAACCAGGAGTTTAAATGTATACAGAATTTGATTTTTTTTTTTACAATGTCTGTATAGTAAGCATTTTGATTATAAAAACATACTTGTAAATTTTTTTATTTTGTGTATGTGTTGACCCCTTGATAAAAATGAGGATGATACTGTTAAGGATCATACTAATATGCGAGAGAGCTCAGTCAGATAAACAAGTGATAACCACTGCAAATATTCTCAATGGAGTAATTCTAGATGAAATAAAAACTATAAATCGGAAATTAATTGCTTTTATTCTTTTTCTTTTCCACAGATCATTTCTGATCAGATTGAGCTTCATAAACGACGTTGTAATTCAGAAAGTTGTGGGTGCGAAATTGAGAATTGAAATCGCAATATATTGTACTAAAAGTATGTGAGATTCAAAAAAGCTCCTCCTGCAGTGAGATGATAAAGTCAAAATAGATACTGGGTATATTATAGTACTATACTGTACAGTATGAAATTGATTATAATCTGTCTGGTACACTGATTATGAATACAAGAGTGCACAAACAGAAAATGAGTATGCTATGCAAAATGCTAATAGATCTTACATTAGATGGATGTGTGCGCTATATAAAACTACACTATTATTATTATGATATATTTTTTTTAAATACTGTACACACAATTTTAAAAATTACTAAATATGTACTGTACTCCAAGTGCATAAGCTTAGCCAGCGAGCTGTCCAGCTCTCTTTTGGAAGGCCAATTTTGCCTTGACGGCTTGGACAGCTTGGTCTAATCAGCTTGGCCTAGTCTATTTGGGCCTGGTCTACCTTTAGCAAATTCTTTATATTCTTGAAATCTATCGAATGTTAATACATTAAACTAAAGCTGAATAATATTTACGTTTGACAAAAACCACATTTATTGATTGAATGTACGTTGTTTTTGTACCAATATTGGGTGGGGATTCCAAAATATGGGCGTGGTCTGTCCATCGGCTCAGTGCCACGCCCACTAGCTTCAATTTTGGACAGCCTATTTCGTTTTTCTGGCTAAACCCCTTCCAAGTGTTAGTTTTTGTTTTTTTTCCCCTGTATAGTCATGGAATGTAATATTCAAATTTAATCACAATTTTGCAAATTCAAGTTTCATAAGGCAGAATTTAACCGAAAAATCCAAAAAAATAATGAGGGTTTTGTCCTTGTAAAATGCTCCCGGAAAAATGCATACTTGTTAGAACAACTTCTGCTGTATGCTTTACATATAAAATTGATCCCCCTCTCTTTGTGAGATGGGTTGTTATGTCAAAATACTTAACTAAAATATGAGAGTGAGAAAGACCAAAGTATGAGATTGGGATCTTTATCTCATTGGCCGTTTCTGATTATTTCTTCAAACCCTCCTTTAAAATTTTGAAGCGCACCGATGTGCCATAAGCGTTTTCACAGATGAAACTGGCGCACAACCAATTTTTAATATTATTATTTTTCATCCGACCATCTGAAGGAGTGTTTTGGATTACACCCTGTTTCAGTTTTAGAATACTCTATGTGAAATGGATGGCTTATATCATGATATACAATGAGTGGGCTTATTTGAGAAAGCTCTAATTATGAAATAGTTGGTAAAATTACTATAATAATATAATAAGTGTATGTACACCGGTTCGGTACCGTTCATTATAATTTATTTTCATTTGAAATATTATATGAATTCATTTTACATACAAATACAAATGGAAGGGTCCACTAATACATAACGACAGAAATAATAAAAACAATATCAGTTAATAAACTATCCCCCGCTGGACACCATCCTGGTATTTCTGAGTGAAGGTTTCGGGGCTTGAAAATAATGATTGTGATTGTAACGACATAAACTACTATACAAGGTAAAACTATTCCCCGCTGGACACCATTTTGGTATATCCGAGTTGTGGTTTCGGGGCCATTATGAATTGAATAATAGGCTTAAACTGTACTTAACTAAAAACTAAAATATTTATTACATTAAAACACTGAGATTGTTGTATTATTTGGGGGATTGTGATTTCAGCTTGAGGGCTGAAATTCAAGTTTTGAAAGCGCACCGTCTTTTGGATGAGACGTACTGTAGGTCCTGTCTGCATAGTGGCTCACGTGCATGTTAAAAAACGCAGTAAAGTCACTCTTCGGAAAAGAGTAGGGGATTGTCTCCTGGTGTACTCCACCCCCTCCCCAATTCTCCACCAGAACCCCACTGGAAATAAGTCTTAGGACTTTTGTGGGTTATTCTTGGTGTGTATCACACCAAAGTACAAATCCAATCCAGTCAACTATTTTACTTAAATTTTGTGCTTAACATCATACCGTCTTGGAATACGAGATACGGATTGCTTATAACCACTCATATGGGACACACCTAGGGAACACTTTTTCAGTCCCAAAGTTGTCCCCTTAATAGGGGTTCTACAGTATTTTGTTGGATCACACAAAAATCCTTAAATATATTATGGATTTTCGTTTAACAAAAAATAATTGGATTTATTTATTTGAACCATATTTAAATGAGGGTGAACTATCCAGCAGAAGCTGATGATTTAGGACCCTTAAGAAATAGTATTGTACCTAAAAATAAGTGGATATCTGGTTTTATTTATTTTTATTTATTAATTTTATTAATACAGTACAGTACTATAATTTAAGCAAAGTCTGTATTGCTATACAGTATAAAGTAAAATTTTGCAAGTAATAAAGCTTGTGAGTGAAATCTGATGTCTGTCACTATGGAATTTGGTAACATAGTACAGTAGATTATTTGGTTCAATTTTTAACTCCTGCCAATAGCTGATAATGTCTGATATTAGATTTATATGGGTCATCGGAGAAAGCTAAGGAACCATTAACATGGTTCAAAGTTTCATGAGCAGAACCAATTACTGCACCTGCTGGTAAAATTTTGTATAAGCTAATAAACATTTTCAGATGATATTGAGTTAATATCGATTTTTATGTCGGGAGTATTTGAAAAAAAATTTAAACAGTGTAACCATAGACTTCATGATCTATTGCCCCTGAACGCCCCATTAAATATAATTTCAGAAAAAAAAAACCGTCTTTCACTTCCAAAAGTCGATCCTAACATTGTTTTTGCACAGGGTTTTTCTGTCCAGCATTTTGGTCACTTTCAGGCCCGTAGCCAGGGGGGTTTTTAGGGGTTCGGGAGAACCCCCTTTTTTCAGCATACCCCCCTTTTGCCAGCGAACCCCCTTAACCAGAAAACGATCCCTCGTTTCCAAAATAGTGCAATTTATTACAAAATAGGAGCATTTTTGGCACTGTTTATTTGTCGCTATCGTTCGTAGTCCGATCGTAGAAATTAAAACAAAGCTGCAGCCAGCTGAATGACGTAACCAGCAAGACTTCAAAATGAATATTAATGAGAGGTTTGTTGCCTAAGCTATTTGACCAATCGCGTGCTCCGTAGTTTATTTACTTTGGCACGACGTCGTCACAAAAGTTTGGGTGCTCGACATTTTTCATTTCTCTGGGATCGAGGACATGCGACACGCCAAAAATAGCCTAGGAGGAGGATGAAGCGCCGAGAAAGGATAACCGATTTTTTTGCTTCAAGACCAGCAACGAAGAAATCACGAAATTTAAGAAGTTAGCAAATTTACCCTTGTTTTCACCACATGCTCATGATACTGCCTGGCGGCGGGATCGGTGTACTTTTTCGGGCTAGGCCTAGGCCCTAGGTCTAGCGTTGCTAGGTAGGGTAGGGTCGTAGCCTAT
>NW_022750884.1:247370-255674 GCF_011630105.1 Anneissia japonica
CCCTTGACCCCACTTGGGGCCCTTTGGCCGGCCCCTGGACCCCACGCCCAGAACCCCCCCTTGAAGCATGCTGGCTACGGGCCTGACTTTCTGTGCTTGGATCTTCTTCAAACTTTGTCCAAGCAAAGTGCATATGTGGCAAAGACAAGCCAAACCAGTCACTCGTCGCAAAAATCGATTTTGAGTTATTAATACAGTGTTAGAGTGTAAAATAATAGCTATAAAATGGTAAAAAATCATTCAAATCGGACATTTCGTTATGAAGTTACAAGCGTTTAACCACACAGCTGTTTAAAGAACAATATATGAGAAATTAACCGTCAAAGTTTATGATTTCAGGTATTTCTCAAGAAGAAACTATCTTTAAATCCTTAAAAAGTATTGTTTTAACATTGAAAATGGGGAAAATAACAGCATAGAATGATGTGTAGATATATAAAGGTTAGTTTAATGCAATAAAATAGATTTTTAAAAATTTGACATTCCAGCATGTTTTGGCCATTTTCTCTGAAACATGATTTGCGACGAGTGACTGGTTTGTATTGATATTAAAGTATGACATCATTCTACATATTTTTTTTAAATATTATAAACTAAAAAACACATGAATTGTCCATGAGGTTAGGAGTTCGAGATGTAGCATTAAAGTGGTTTCGTTCATACCTTGAAACTTGGAAAACTTGTGTAGAAATAAATGGCACACAATCAGAGATAGTAATACAGTAGGGTTACCACAGGGATCGGTATTTGGGCCAATAGGCACAGGGATCGGTATTTGGGCCTATAGGTTACACTATTTACACTTTGCCAGTTGCAGATATTGCCAGATTCTATGGTGTCTCGTATCATGCATTTGCTGATGATACACAGCTTGCTTTATCATTTCATCATAGGAAAGCAGATGATCTGAATGTGGTACTGCAAACACTGTCTTCGTGCATTGGAGACATAAAAGCTTGGATGTTAAAAAATAAACTTAAACTTAATGAAGATAACGGAATTTTTAGCCATTGATTCACCAAATAATCTACACAAGTTGGGCAGTATCGTTCTTAACATTGGGTCAACTGAAATATCACCGTCCACATCTATAAAAAATCTTGGTGTTTATCTTGATTGTAATATGTCAATGTCAAATCACATTGAAAATATTAGTAAATCTGTACGATTTCAATTGAAAAATGTATCACGGATTAGAAAGTACATTACTAAAGACGCATGTAACCATGCAGTGAGAAGTCATGTACTCTCTAGACTTGATTATTGTAATGGTCTCCTTACAGGGGTTACCCAGGCACACATTAGGAAACTACAAAGTCTTCAGAATTGGTCTGCACGTCTCATATATCGTGAAGACAGACTTAGTGATGCCAGACAACTGATTAATTCGCTTCACTGGCTACCCATCAAAGAACGCATTTTATTTAAAATTCTTTTATTTGTGTTTAAATTTTTCAATGATCAAGCACCAATATACTTCAGTAGTTGTTTAAAAGTTCATCATACATTACGACCAAATCTTCGCTCTGAATCAGACCCTATTCGCCTTTCATGCCCCTTAGTTCATAGCAGATCAGGTGATCGTTCCTTTAGTGTAACAGCAGCCATAGAATGGAATAAACTCCCTACAGCTATTAAAACAACAAATAATGTTGAATTTTTTAAAAAAACTACTGAAAACATCTTTTTTCAAAATTAACTTGAGCTTATTGCTTCAAATCATTATTCAACTCTGTAAACGCTATGATATAGTTTTCTATGAATAGCGTATCTAAATACTAATACTAATAAATACTAATGAATAATTTTTGCCCTCGACTTACAGCATTACACAAGGTAGACAAACTAAATATTCAACACCACTTCTCATTACAGCAATGAGGAAAAGCCCTATGTTCTGTTGTACAGACATAGTAAGTCTAGTGTTTTAATTATTTTTCCTATGAAGTAGCTTAGTTTAGCTTTTTTGTGCATGTGTAAAAATGTGTAAAAAAAAGTTTTATAATCATTGAAGCATGACAATGGGTAAAATATCTTATAAGTTTAAATAATTATAATATATATACTGTAAAATAAATGAAATCTGAAAAAAGGCTTGTTTCTTTTTATTCTATAGCGTTTTCTAATTTTATTTTATGTCAATTAATTGATGAAAAGCTGATAAAAACAAATCACTCATATCATTTTCGTATGTAGATACATTTTTAATTCTTTTTGTCTGACAATATACAGTGTTACAATTTGAAATTGAAGCAAAGACAAGCCAAACCAGTCACGCGTCGCAAAAATCGATTTTGAGTTATTAATACAGTGTTAGCGAGTAAAGTACAGTAATAGCTATAAAATGGTAAAAAAATCATTGAAATCGGACATTTCCTTATGAAGTTATAAGCGTTTAAACATACAAAAAAATATATGAGAAATCAGCCTTCAAAGTTTATGATTTCAGGTTTTTTTCATGCAGAAACTATCATCAAATCCTTAAAAAGTGTTGTTTTAACATTGAAAATGGGGAAAATAACAGCATAGAATGATGTATAGATATGTAAAGATTAGTTTAGTGCAATAAAATAAATTTTTAAAAATTTGACATTCCAGCATGTTTTGGCCATTTTCTCTGAAACACGATTTGCGACGAGTGACTGGTTTGGCTTGTTTTTGCCACAATTTATTTTAATTAAAAATAACATGTACTACAATTACATTATTCATTATGTGTAATTAAAAAAATAGGGGACGCTACACCAACAATTCCACTTTTACAAAATACAAAACACATAAAATAAAACCGACTCGAGGTAGATCTAACTGCACCCTTCCAGTTATTCTCAGCAATGATAAAGGTAAACCACTAGCATAAGACTGGAGGCACAGAATGATGTAAAAATGGTCAGGGTTGGATAAAAAAGAAGCAAATGGAGAAATCTGATACAACATAAAGGCAGCTTAGGCAGGGAATGTGATTCATTGGCAAAAAGTGGTTGGATAAATACTATTTATGAATTTAAATCTACACATTCAAACCATTCATTGCTTGTTATGAATGACATTTTGCTCTACAGGTATATCAATTGATGTTTTATTTGAAATCCTTAAATATGTTGCATTGCTTACTGATTTTACAAATCTATATCGCTTGCGATGAGCTAAAAATATTTAAATTACTTTGTATTATTATAATTAAGTTATTAGAATGACAAACTGTCCTTCCCCATTAACAGAGGTATACACACAAACTGGTGTTTCTTCAGTCTGGACTTGAAGGATGTATCACTGTTCGACGAACAAAATCATGGGCAGCAAGGAATTATATAACCTACTGCCCTTGCAAATTTAGTGTCAGGGGTGGCGACAATGGGGTACAGGCTCCGTCGGGAGAAAAAAAAATTATATGTATATTCTACATATTAGTACTCTAAAATTGATTAAATAAACCTTTGAAACCCCTAAATTGTAAACATTTTTGGGGGTTCGCCCCAAACCACTTTTTTAATATTTTGAGCGATGCCCGACCACGCTCACTTTGCTCTTGTTGAAGGCATCAGACCCCGCCATCGAGCAAATCCTGGCGTCATCCCTGTTTAGTGTGTTGCTCTGTCATAGAGGAGTCATTTTTTTGTACATGGAGGAACTTTGACCAATTCCAGAACAACTGGTTAATAAATCCATTACAAGTACAGTATCTTGAATACAACTGGAATTTGTTTACTTTCCATGGTAATTTGCCATGGCAACAGCAGATGTTATGTTTTCACTGGAATGGACATTAGTTTCTGTAAATGCTGGATCTCTTCAAGTAATTCTGCTTCCATTTCTATTTTCTTCAGCTGAAATATATTAAAAACATTTTTTTTTTTAATTTGATATTGGACAGCAGTAAACTTTTAAGCCATTAGAAAGTAATAGGGTATGAAAATAAATCAGGCAGTTTTTGTATGACACTCAACCAATACTTTAATTTTTTTTTGTTTATTTCACTTATATTATCAAATAAAATACATACAAACTTGTGAAAAGTACATACTGCGAAACGACAAAAGCATGACAATCGAAAGAATAATACAACTACCCGAAATGATGGCAAAAATATACACTAAATTACTATGAGGTAGCTCTCCATGGCAGTGTGTATAATAGAACATAAATGCAGCAACTTTGTACCGGGAACCCATATACAGTAACCCTGGGTGGTTGCGCCAATGATCAGGTGAAAAATAATGTGAAGCGTTGAGCTCTGTTCACATTTTTAATTTTCTTTGACAAAAAAATTGTATGCCCTTTTATAGTCATGAAGTGATGTCATCATGAGTATATTAAGACATGTCACATGTAAAAGTCAGTGGCATAACAGCTATGAGCTCTCACTGGCTTGAGCCAGGGGTCACGCGCCTCAAGGGCCCCCTAGCAAATTCCAATATTTTTTGTTTACAAAAAAATAACCAAGGCCCTTTTGTTCCAACCCAAAGTCTGCTGAGTGATTGGGGCATTGGGGCGTTATCACTATCGCCAATATATATATATCCATATAACTATATAAATCTCCAACCACTGCCATCTTAGTTAAAATTAAGTATGCCTTTTTTGAGTCAAATCACGATACACAATTTGAATGTGTAACAAAGGTATGAAAATACGACATAGAATGATAAAAATGCAGGCCCCTGTGGCCTCTAAAGGGCCCCTTCGTTACGCCACTGGTTGAAGTTTATAATCTGGATAGGGCTTAATATAAATGTCAACCGTGTAATAGTCACCAAGACACTTGCCTGGTTATCCTGTAGTTTCTCTCCAGCTTCCTTTTTTTTCTTCAGCTCCTCAATTTTCTTCAGTTTTTTCTGCAGGTTACGCAGTTTTCTTTCATCTTCGTCAAGAGTGGAAGTAACAGGAGCTGGTACCGGTTCAGTTGTCTTTGATACTTCCAATCGTCCTTCAGTGACTTTACTTAGTAACTTTTGAGCATTATGGTCATCCTTGTCAATGGCAGGTCTGTGGAGCATCAAATATCAGAAGACTATAATGTATTGTCATACAATACCTTCAACAAGATAAACAACAGCCAATTGGTAATACATACCTCGCCAAAAGTCGGCCTTTTTTGGTCAAAATAAATATTCAATCATTTTGTGGCAAATTATCGGTAGGTCTAGAGGAGGATTGGCCCACCCATAACAACTGTTGAATGGGACAAGGCCCACCGTGTACTGCCACAAGTGGGCACAGTACTAACAACTGTCTCTTATACACATCTAGATGTGTATAAGAGACAGATGTTAGGTGCATTACTGTAGAAAATACACTAAACCATTACTGATGTACAAACTCTGAAACTTACTTATATCCTGCATTTAAATCCTGAGCAATCCATAATTTCTGCCTCAGCTCATTGGCTAGGGAATGGTCCTGAAAAAAAAAAAAAACAAGAATAAAACACAAAATAAATATTACTGTCATGACCACAAAACAAGGTCCTACAAAACATGAAATTTGGTTTCCTAGATGCTTGGAACTTAAAAATACAGTACAAAATAAATAAAAAACATTATGTTGCACTTAAAAAAAAACCAGTAATGATTCATGGTTGTTGCACATGTGTTCCAGTAAAAAATGAAATAGGTGCATTATTAATACAAAAGAACTCTGAACCATAGATGCAGTTAAGACAAAAAGCCAACAGTTGTACAAAAGGCATTTCATTAAATTCCATTGTTTTCAGCAGGCATTAAAAATAAAATTGTGCCAAATGGCAAACAATAAGGGTTTTGCCTTAAAAAGTTACAGTGAACCACAAAGAAGACTGGCAGGTTTTTTCTGCCAATTGAAAACATGGTATTTGTCCATATAAAATCAGCTAAGCATGAAACATGTGGCATTAGCTGCACAAACAGTCATAGCCTAGGCCTTGACTGGAACGATGTTCACTTTAATCACTGGTTTTCTTTTTTGCCAACACAGAATTGTTACTGGTTGGCTGGTTATTTTTTACCGGAAAAAAATGGTAGCTAAACCAGCTTTGGGAGAACCCTGGCTGGCAAAAAATATGAACAATAAAAAAAATACTCAATTTAAATCAATAACCGAAAGGTCCACTGATTAATCTCAGATAAGATAGTATAATACATACTCCAAATATCGAAATGCATGCCATCATGACGGGATATCTTTTTGCATTTACTGTTTACCACTTTTTACTAAACAGACAAGTTACAGTAAATAGATTTCCACTATCAGATCCATCGTTTTATTCCCTAAAGGTCTGGGAAGTACTGTAGGGGAGTTAAGAAGAACGTCCGTGCTAATTTAGGAATTAGAAACAAGACCTGTTTTCAGGATCAGTCCCCTTGTTGATGGGTGTGCCCTTTACCCAAAACTTAACTATCACTTTGAAGGATTTCTAAAACCTTCTTGAACTGGCATTAATCATACCACCTGAACCATTTATCCACCACTTAATTTCTACAGTCATCAGATATCAATTATTATCAATCAAAAGCTTTATTTATTCACAAAAAATATACATTTAAAATATACTTTAAAACTTGTTCACTTAAAAGAAAAGACGAAGTCTTGCATTTTAAAACTGATAAATATATTGAAGACATTTATTTAATATACCTTATTTGCTTTTGCTTTTGCTAGTTGATCTCTGATGTCCTGAATCAAGTCAGCAGAACCCTCTACATTCTGCCTCAGAAGGCTTGGGTCTTTATTTCCTCGTCTCTTCTGATTCTTTTTGGCTGCTTTGCTTAAACCAATACTTTCTGGATGTTAAGATAACATATATATTAAATCTGAAGGTACGATAACTTAATTAATTGTAGTCTGATCACTCGGCTCATGTGAGAGTCAGGCAAGATATGGCACAATGTACCCATTACATGCCGGTACTGGAGCAGCACTGTGTCTGCCGTCGCGGTGAAAGAACCCAGAAAATTTACTAAATATTAGAATTTGGACAAAAATGAAAACAGTATATAAGTCTCCAATCAGAATTGGGAATTTTAAAACTGTTTTTTTGGTGATCCTTTTTTTTTTCATCACTTTGTCGTCTTTTTGTTTTTTGACACCATAATTTTCAAATTATAGGTCTACAGAGATTTCTTGTGCAGACTCCCACTTCCTTCAATTCAACTAGCCTACTGGTTGCTCAGTTTCAATGAGATTAAGTGTAACATCCTTCATGTTGGTTCTAGAAACCAAAAGTTTTCTTACACAATGGGGTACGTTAAGCTGTCAGCTGTCACTGAACAGCGTGATCTTGGAATAATTATTACTCCAGATCTTAAGCCATCGACTCATATTATCAAGGTTGTTGCTATGGGAAATTCTTTGGTTTGTAGAATTAGAAAAACATTTACCTATATGGATAAGCAAATGTTTATCCCTCTTTATAAAACCCTTGTCAGACCCTTAATGAATGGCATATGCTGTACAGGTGTGGTCTCCACACTATCAGATGGACATTAATGCCTTGGAAAAGGTCCAAAATCGAGCTACGAAACTTGTTCCTAACCTTTGGATTAACTGCAAAGGATAGATCATGTGCTCTCTGGTTCACTCGAAAACAGGAGGAATAGAGCCTGAGGGGACATGGCATGGTATGAGTCTATCTATATGACCGACACATGGCTTGGAAACATTGAGAAGTGGCAGTCTCCACGAGTTAACTCATTATCACTAAGGTAAGAATAAAAAAAATGGCCTAAAAAAATTGAACAGAGGCAGTCCTAAACCTTGTTTTGTAAGGTATAGGTCTAAGGCCAGTGTTGTAGGCCCGAGTCCCTGAATTCCCCTGATTCCAGGCAGTCAGAAATTTAGAAATTAGGCCTAGGCCCCTACCTAGTGCTATGCCCAATGGGGTATCTTCAAATCTCAATATGGCTTGGCAAATATCTCAAAAATCAGTATAAATATTAACAATATTCATTTAATTAAAATGATGTAGTGTTGCTATGATATGTATAAACGTAATAACAAAAATAAATCTCTTACCAGCCATTAATACTTCAGTTTTTTGAAGATTATTTGAGTCACCAGCCCAAAAGCAACCAATCATTTGCTTCCCGATCCTCGTCGTATCAATCTCTAGGAACTCATTGTATTCGGGCTTTGGTATCAGTTTTGGTAACAGTCTTTTTCTGATTCGTTTTACGATTCGGTAATCGATAGAGGGCAGTACATAACCCACTGTTCCAGAGCCATATATATAAAGAGTTGCGACATTCCGCTCCTTGGTTTACGAAAGTCACGTGGTACACACCGTCCATTTTGTTTCATAATCTTCCCGATGAACACATGCAAAGTATA